>NW_006921821.1:3225516-3227007 GCF_000298275.1 Orycteropus afer afer
TGGTGGGTTTGAACCGCCAGCCTTCTGGTTAGCAGTCAAATGCCTTAGGCACTATGCTACCAGAGCTCCCATGGTTACCTGTCATCAAATGCCATTGAGTCCATTTCAACTCACAGCAACCCTCTAGTACAAAGTAAAACTGCCCCCATAGGGTTTTCAAGGCTGTAATCTTTATGGAAGCAGACTGCCACATCTTTCTCCCGCAAAGCGGCTGTTGGGTTCCAACCATCAACCTTTCTGTTAGTAGCTGAGAGCTTAACCACTGCACTATCAGGACTCCTTTTGGTAAAATGGTTAGGTGGGTTGATATTGTCCAGAAATTCCTTATTTAGTTATAGGAGCAGTAGCAAGGCAGAACACACAGGGCAATACCATATACAGTGTATCAAGAAATAAAATTATTACTGCCATGTCCTAAATTACATTCCTTGTTGTTGTTGTTATTTGCCATCGAGTCAGCCCCGACACATAGCGACCCCTCCTTGGGTTTCCAAGGCAGTATCACTACGGAAGTAGGATTGCCCAACCTTCCTTCCGAGGAGTGGCTGGTGGGTTACATTCCTAGGAACAGTAAATACAAAAAGACAACAACAGTTGGTGAAGGCCTGAGCTGTTTTGCATATTCAGTGGAAAAGGACACAGATCTCCTGGGGACTTCCCTGCTTTATGTGTGGGCAGGACATCGGGGCCACCTCTACACCAGGGGACTGACTGGGGAAACAGGTCATGCTGTACCCTTTCCTTCTATCTGCTCTCTGCATCGTGCATGAATGGAAACAACTGCCAAAACAAAGGCACTCTTCTGACCAGAGTAGGCTCTCTGCCTTAGGAGAGCCAGCGACAGCATGCATTTTCCTGTGAGGAAGGAGGATACCATCTTCATGGCCAACAGAAGCAGCAACACTGTGGATATAGTAACCTCCTTCCTACACACATATCTGAGTCTATGTTCAGACTAGTTAATTATATATGGAAAAGGAAAATCTTGATTTATGAAGATTTTATCATAGCCCTCTGGCGGTCACTATAATCCTTTTGTTTAAGTCACCAAGAAGTCCTTGAAGAAAATGCTTTCTCCAAATTCATTGTGGAACTGGGAAGTGTTGAGAGATCTGTTAGCTTACTCTGAAATGACACTTCTCTGTGTGAGTAACATCCAGATCAAAGACACAGGCACCAGCTCACCATGAGCAGCTACTCGACTTGTGAAGATTCATTAAAGAAGAGAGCATCTGACTTTATGTTCCCCTTTTTTCCTAAGGCTTTGAACTAACCTTTTATATTAGTTCTTGTGCCTTTGTATGTGTTTTCTCAGAACACATTTTGGAAGTTACTCAGATTTTCCAAAACTCAGGATTGAAGTTACGGTACTCTATCACGTTCCAAAGAAGCCCTGGTTGTGCAGTGGTTAAAGCACTTGACTGCTAACCAAATGGTCAGCAATTCAAACTGCTGCAATGTTGGAGAATAGCAGTCTGTTTCTTTTCTTTT
>NW_006921821.1:3233487-3241685 GCF_000298275.1 Orycteropus afer afer
TTTCACGCAAATTCTTCTGCTAGTTGGGGTTTAGTCCAATTCTGCATCCTTTCCTTCAAGGCTCAGGGGTCCAAGATTATCTTCTGTGTCTGTGTTAATTTGTTTTCCTTTTCTTTGTTGAAGAGGGTCTGTGCAATCCTTCTGCCTAGTCCGCCATCTTGCCAGAACCCCCAATAAAGCAGTCTGTTTCTGTAAAGATTTACAGCCTTGGAAAACTTATGGGACAGTTCTACTTTGATAAGGTCACTATGAGTCAAATTGATTTCACAGCAGTAGGTTTGGTTTTTTTGGGAGGGATCATGTTCTCATAGATTTTTATTTCCTTTTATTTAAATTTCTTTTAAATAAATTCTTTGAGGTCAATAGATATGTTTCTTAAAGCTCTGCTTGGCTAATACTATTAGAAATGTTATGTTAACAATGTCACTCTTACCACAGATTAAATTATGTCAACGATGGTTTGTTAGGTTTGCATCCTGGAATAAAAGTGAATTTCTACTTGAATCTGACAATAAAAAAAGTCAATGCTAAAAACAAATAAAGGTAATAATCTTTACTTTCTTTTCATCTTTCATATTTTAAAGCTTCTAAATGTTGCATTGTGAACTGAAGTTTTCTAGACAGTCATTAATCTTCAGATGAGACAAGCCGTAGAGGGAAATATCAGATTTATCTTGGTATGTTTTTAAGCCACCATTTAATGGATTCTTACAATGAATACAACATTTTTATAAAGTGCTAAAACTCTGAAAGATATAAATGAGGATATCCATTTTAGAGATGATGAAACTGAGGCTTAGAGGTAGAATGTCTACAAGATTATAACAATAGGGCAATGTAATTAGGCCAAAGTCACTCAGCTAGTAGTAATCATTAGAGCTATGATTTGTAAGCAAGTATTCTAATTTCCAGAGCCCCCTTTCTAAACCAATCTGCTTTACTTTCCATTTTCAACTATCTGTCTTCTCCCACCATAAATTCTTCATCAAATTGTTCTGTAATTTGCCCTCCTCTGGTTAATCACTATACTGATCTTTATTTATAGGATGATCTAAAAAGTGTTTAACTCCCACATAATTTTTACCCATTCTTCAAGGATATATAAATTAAGATTACAATCATCTTTGGGTAACAGAAAACCCAAGCTACACTGGTTTATAGAAAAGTAATAAAGAGCATAGGATTTAGTATCAGAAGGCCAGTGTTCCTACTCCAATTTCTCTGCTTACTAATTGACATGCTTGGGTACGTTACTCAACTTTCCCATGCCTCAATTTCCTCAACTTCAAAAACCAACAAACCCACTGCCATCGAGTTGATTCCGACTCATAGCAACCCCCATTGGGTTTGCAAGGCTGTAAATTGTCTAATCTTCCTCCCACGGAACAGCTGGTGGATTTGAACTGCTGACCTTCTGGTTAGCAGCGAAATGGCTTACACACTATACCACCAGAACTCATCTTAGTAGCAGGGATAATAATAGTACTCATTTTGACTATTATGAGGATTAACTATGAATTCATGTAAACTGTATGGAAAGTGCTGAGAACATTTGTTACCATTATTTAAACAAATTGACTTTTTTCCCACATAAAACAACATCAAATTCAGAGGTAATCCCAGGGGCTATGGCCACACCCCAGTGCCATCAAGGAGGCAGCATCTTTCTGCCCTTCTGCTTTGCCATTTTCAGCATGTTAGTTTCATTTTTTCGGTTGCAAAATGTAAGCTGCTCCTTTTACATTCCAGAAAGAAAAACAAAGGGGCAAAATGATTTTTCTTGTGGGCTTTTGGCTTTTATTCAAGAAGAGAGAATTCCCTTAAGGACTTTCTCTTACAGCTCATCAGCCAAAATGGTGTCATATTTTCTTCTTTTAGTGAAGGCTGGGAATTTTAGTACTTCATATACTAGCCTCCTAGTGGAGGAAGACAGAGGAAATGAGGAAGGAGTCAATATCCAGTTAGGCAATTTCTAGGATCAACCCAAAAGACTCAGCTCAATTGTACTTGTTTTCCCTAATTAGCTACTCAAAGGACATTATCCATACTATTCATTTGGGACCAACTAGTGGTTGTCTTTGCCTGGAAGCTGTAATCTTATGTGGTTGTTTTCTTCTTGTTCTTCAGATGCCTTTTCCTCAGAAAAAGGAAAAATGTGATTTATGAAGATTTTATTATAGCCCACCCTACTGAAAACATCTCTCCCTTTCTTTTGTTTCTTAACACTCTATTTACTTCATAATGCTTAATTCAGTTTGGAAGATTGCAGAGACAATTTTTTTTCTCATTTTTATTGTGATTTGGGTGAAAGTTTACAGAGCAAATTGGTTTTCTATTCAACAATCCATACACATTCTGTTTTGTGATATTTACTGCAATCCCCACACTGTAACAGCATTCTTCCCACTTCCTCCCTATACCACCTGCTTGAACAATTTCTCTTAGAAAGATCAGAACAAGGTTGGTTCCCATGAGGCAGAGGTTAAAGATGTCACAAATGCCAAAATTACTGTGCCACTCCATCATTTCAGACATTAATTCCTCTTCTTCCTAGTAATCTCCCTCATGTCTTAGGATTCTGTATTTCACTGAAACTTCTCACAGATACCCACAGGATGTTCTCATGTACTGGTTGTGGATGCTGGGAGGCTGGCAGGCTGGCAAGTCCCAGGTCTGTAAGTAGGTCTGGAGGATCATCCCAATTCTCAGGGTTTGATGAACCTAAATTAGCAGATCAGATGATGGCTGCTGTCTCAAATACAGGGGTGAGATAACAATGAGCCAAAATGCAGAACCAGGACAAGAGGGAGAGCAAACCTTCCCAGAAGATTCCTATATACACACCCTCAAGGAAGCTAGGGTGGTGATTTGAATGACCTGCTCCAGCAAGGCAGGACTCAAGATACATCCCACTTATTTTGGTTACTTCATGCTGCTCCAACAGAAATATCCAAAGTGGATGACTTTAACAATCAGGAGTTTAAAAGCAGCTACTCAGTTGCTCATGGCAAATTCCACCATTGAGTTGATTGCCAGTCATTATAGGGAATAACTACTACCAGCTGCCAAGCCAAGGTGACACATGACCTTAACTACCACACCATCCTAAACAGGCATGGATAATAGGATTTATAATACATCACAAAATGGAGAACAATGGCTAGAAGGGCCACATCAAGCAATACCACACCACCTTTCCCCTTGTTCTTCCTTTTCATCCTCGTTCACTTTCCTAACTCTATCCCTGGGAAAATGCTGGCCTTTTGATGTCATATGCTTGATTGTTATAATGAGTCCATACCCTTCTGATATTACAGTTCACCTTACAGGTCTGTCTGTGTTTTGGCTGCCAGTTGAGACTTGAGGTTTAAGTTCAGTTCCTAGGCTGAAGGGAGTCTAAGGACTCTAGTCTTGGAGGTTACACCAGTCCTCATCAGACCAGAAAGACTGATCTTTTTATGATTTTGTTTGTTCCACATTTCTCCCCACTCTATCCAGAACCTCTTATTATGACCTTTTTCAGAGCAGTCAATAGTGGTAGCCAGGCACTATCTAGTTCTTCTGGTTTCAGGGTCATGGAGCTAGGAATTCATATGCTTCATTAGTACAAGGACAAAATTTTTATATTTCCCATGAGCAGGTTTTTCTCTCTGCCCTGGTGGAACCATTATAATCCCCAGTAAGAAGGTGGGATCCTGTAAGCTCAGGAAGAAAGAAGATACATTGTGAATGTTCATGCCAAAAAAGAATAGAAGGTGGAACACCATCCCCTTCCTTCCCTAGAGAATGTTAGAAGAAGGAAGGAAATAAACAGAGAGATAAGAGGCAGAGGTGCCCAAGAACATTAAAGGTGATGACCTACTTTTAGAGAATGTCCAAGAAGATGGGAGACCTCTCATTGCAATCCCAATTTCAACATGTCAGTTAATTTAACATAATCAGCCACGATAACTCAATAGTTGCACAGAAAAGTAGCTAGATAGATTTGTTGGATGAATAAATGAATCATGTTCAAAGAGATATTTTGATGGGATGTGAATATCCCCTATTTTGATCCCATATATGAAATCTTGGCCTCACTACAATATAGTTACAAATGATTAGTTTACCTCAAATGATAGAACTTCTTAAATCAGAGACTGCCTTTTTTTTGTCTTTGCAGGACCTTCTTTGCATCAGTACTCTATAGCTGTTTGCCAATTGATTAAATAAGAGAATTTAATTAATAAGGCAAAAGTGACAGAATTAGAAATAACAAAAAAGATTCTAAGTCCCAAGGTTGTATTTTTCTTCAGAATGGGAGGGCCCTAGAATTTAATAGAGAGATACAATAGATGGTAAAGTCGGGTACTGTATCTGCCCATTTCTGTGTTTTAATTCTACTTTAGATATATACATAGTGCCTAAGGCATTTGACTGCTATCCAGAAGGCTGGTGGTTCAAACCCACCAGCCACTCCTCAGAAGGAAGGTTGGGCAATCTATTTCCATCTGATATCATCTTGGAAACTCAAGGAGGGGTCGCTATGAGTTGGATCAGACTCAATGGCAGTGCATACATACTTCTAACTTATCAACTATCTTGTTGTACAACTCACATTTACAACAGCTCCGATGGTCCAGGCTCCATATGGGGTCATGGTTGAGTCCTAGGCACCCTGCATGGGCCACCCCAAGCAATATACCAGAGGCCTTGGTAACAACTGGATCACACAAAGGACAGTGATCAGCTGGTCATGGGACACCTGTTCATCCACAACATCTCAGTCTGGACACAGAAGGCACAAGGTTGCAGATCCAAGGCAAGGACTTGAAGTTGTTGTGGAGGTTGGCAGGGGAGGCAGAAATAGGGGAGAGGGAAGGGCCGTGTGGGACAAGGGGCCAGGATGGATGGAGAATGAGTAGGGTCCCCACTCAGACAGGCAACAAGAGGCAGCAGGCAGTAGGTAACTCCCATCTACTACCCCCCTCACTCACAACCTTCATGGGTTCTGCAATGATCAGGAAGGCATGGGTGGAGAAGGGGGCTAGCTGTGAGATGTGCACATGATAGGTGATAAGCAACTAGGGGAGGCCTGGCACCAAAGATGGGGCACAGCCCCCAACTTTCACAAAATACTAATTTCAGGTTATTACCTGGTCTTTGGAACCTAACCATGTTGATAAATGAGGAGTGGATGTATAGAAGAATAGTTCTGAAGGTAGTAGGATTCCCAGAGGGTGTCAAAGAAAAGAAAATTGGTATTGGACCTTAAGAAATACAGGCAGAAGTTCCAATAAGATGGAAGAATAGGCAGATAAACTACACAGACCCTCTTCAACAAAGAAAAGAGGAACCAATTAACACAGATACAGAAGATAATTCTGGAACCCTGAGCTTTGAAAGGACGGATACAGAAGTGGACTAAACTTCAACTAGTTGAAGAACCTGCATGGAAATACCAAAAAAGGAGACATATGGAGCTGCAAACTGTCAGCGATCTTGATAGCACAGACAGCCTGGATATTTGCAAGTGGTGTTAGGACCTGAGAATTAACCTAAAACTTGATGCTGCTAGATAGGGGCTGCACAGAGGACTGCACTGGTGGCTATTGAATACAAGGGAAAGCAACAAAGAGGGAGATTGGCTGAGCTGTGGACTATTGGCTGTCTGGAGGGTGCAGCCATTTTGAATGTTTACAAATGGTTCAACCATTTTGGATATTTAAAGCTACCGTGTTCTCTCAGATTCCAGGGACCTAAGAATAGGCTCCACTTGCCAGGAACCACAAGGACATACTGGACACTGAGGACTGGAAAGGTTCTATATTCCCCTTGTTACTCTTATACCCCACACCCTCTTGGTGAATGTAGGTGTGGTCATCCCTCATTCCCACCCACCTTCTAGGCCAGTAGGAATTCCATCCCAGTCTCTGTGTTCTGATGGAGCGTGGGTGCCTTGCCCTGCTCTGTCCAGATTTTTTTTTAGTTTGTTTGTTTTTGTCTGTTTTAAATTATTATTATTATTATTATTATTCATCCTTTTTATTATTATTCTTTATTCTTCTTTCAAGTTTCTAGTTTTTAGCTTTTTCTCTCTTCCTTTTCCCTGGTTCCCATTTTACTTTCTTGCAGTTCTCTCCATTCCTTGTTTATCTTTTTTGCATTCTTCCCATTTTATTCATGATTGTTTTCCTACTCTACCTCTTTTCTCTTATTTCCCCTACTCCAGATGTGGTTTTTTGTTTGTTTTTTTTCCCCCTTTTTCTGTTGATATTTCTTATGACTTTTTAAAGCATTTCTTTCAATATTTTCTCTCATTTATTGCCTTGCCTCTTTTTTTTTTTCTTTTGTCTTTTTTCTCTTTTTGGTGATTGATCTTGTGTGTTTATGTGATGTATGTTTTTTGTCCTCTTGCTTTTACTTTTTTGATGGGTTTTTGACTTGTTTTTGTCTAAATGAGTGAGAGACACCAATTGTGCCCATATGACACAACCACATCCACACCACCCACAGCTCCACTTACTGAATGAGAGCCACCACTTCATTCTGCACCAACTGGTCAATGATACACAACCACCAGTAAGAGCTTGACTCACCCTTAACTGCTCTTCACAGTTAACAGAGATCTGTGCAGTCACCTTCATTCTCTATCACACCCACCAGGAGACAAGTGGTGAGTGCATCAGTGCTGCCAACTAGTGAATAGAGGAGCATGGTACTCTGCTTACTAAGATACACCCCTCAAAAAAAAAAAAAAAAAAGAATTGGGGGCAAATCACTCCAACATGCAGTCACCAATCAAATATAAATACAAAAAAATCACAATGTCTCAGAGACAACAGACCATCACATTCCACACAAAGAACCATGATAAAGCAGTAGAAACAAGGGAGCAGGATACAGAACCAGAACACATCCCTGAGGAAGAAGCAGCACTGGAACTCCCTGATAAGGAATTCAAAAGAATCATGTTTTAGTACCTTCAACAGATTGAGAGACAGATCAAGGAAAACACTGACAAAATAAAGGAAAACACAGACAAAAGTCTAGAATGATTTCAGAAGAAAATGACAAATGAAAAATTAGAAATGATACAAACTCTACAGATAGAAATCCAGAAGATTAATACTAAATTTTCAGAAATAGATAACACATAGGAGCTCTGGTAGCATAGTGTGTAAGGCATTTGACTGCTAACTAGAAGACTGGAAGTTCAAACCCTCCAGCCACTCCTCAGAAGGAAGGTTGGGCAATCTACTTCTATAGTGATACCACCTTGGAAACCAAAGGAGGAGTCACTATGAGTCAAATCTGAATTGACACTAATAACACATTGAATGGGCAAAGGAGTAAAATTGAATCAATGGAAGACAGTTAATGAGATTGAAGACAAATACCTGAATACTTCTTTGGAAAGGGATCAATCAGAAAAAAGAACAAAACAAAATGAAGAAAGCCTAACATTAATGTGGGATACTATCAAAAGGAATAACCTATGTGCTATCAGAATGCCAGAACAGGAAGAGAAAAAAAACACTGAAAAAATTGTCCAAGATTTGTTAGATGAGAACTTCCCTGATATGATGAAAAATGAGAATATATCCATGCAGGAAATCTAACAAACCTCAAATGGGACAGACCCCAAAAGAAAATCACCAAGACATATCATCATCAAACTCACCAAAACCAAAGACAAAGAAAGAATCCTGTAAGCAGCATGGGAAAAGTGAAAAGTTACCAACAAGGGGCAACCAATAAAACTAAGCTCTGGTTTCTCAGCAGAAAACATGCAGCAAGAAGGCAATGGGATGTTATATATAAAACCCTGAACGAGAGATCCAACTAAGAATTAGACAACCCAGCAAAATTGTCCCTCAGATATGATGGTGAAATTAGGAGATTTCCAGAGAAGCAGAAATTAAGGGATTTTGTTAAAAGTGGACCAACCTTACAAGAGATACTAAAGGGAGTCCTTTGAAAGGAGAACCAGTAATAGCAAACAACAACTGACCATTAATACACATGATGATATGATGGCATAATCCAGAAACCAGCCTAGTTATGGCAGTATTCAAAGTAAAATAAGCTTGCAGGATTGTAATCAGGGAACCAGAGACATCGGTTGGCAAATGAGGACAACTACACACCAGCCACTCCTTGGAAGGAAGGTTGGGCAATCTACTTCCGTAGTGATACTGCCTCAGAAACCCAAGGAG
>NW_006921821.1:3243195-3243823 GCF_000298275.1 Orycteropus afer afer
AAACCCAAGGTTGACAAGTAAAACAGCACAGTCCCGATGTTACCAAACCATACAGCAGGCCATTAATTCAAGTTCATTGTAAGTCCCAAGGTTGGCAGAGCATGGTAGGCTGCTGAACAAAGACACAGCTACATGCAGGATCCAAGCGTGCCATATGCTAGAGACCATTCCCAAGGCTTCTCCTTATATACAGGAAGCAGATCACATCTGCTAATCAGCTGCTTGTGGTAGATCCCACCATGGAGTTGATTTCCAGTCTCACCATGGGAAATAACTACCACTGTCTGCCCAGCCACTCAACCAGGCCCAGCCAAGTTGACACACAAATTTTACTACCACAATAATATCTAGTATTTTTGAAAGAGCCTCAAAATACATAAATCAGACTTTAACAGAATTGAAAAGACAAATAGGTAACTCTTTAGTCATAGTAGGAGACTTTAATAGACAACTTCCAATGGAAAATAGAACAACTGAAAAGAAACTCAGCAAAGAAGAAGAACTAAACAATACAATCCACCAGCTTGACCTTATAGATATCTACAGAGCACTTCACCCAACAACACCACAATACACATTCTTTTCCAGTGCACATGGGACATTCTCCAGGATAGACCATATGTTAGGC
>NW_006921821.1:3244806-3245651 GCF_000298275.1 Orycteropus afer afer
GGCCAATTTATAGCAACAAATGCACACATCAAAAAAGAAGAAAGAGCCAAAATCAACACTTTAAACCAACATCTCCAACAATTAGAAAAAGAACATCAAGAAATGTTCACAGTCACCAGAAGAAGGAAATGATAAAGATTCGACCAGAAATAAATGAAACAGAAAATAGACAATAGAAAAAATCCACAAGACTAGAAGTTGGTTTTTTGAAAAGATTAATAAAATTTTCAAACCACTGTCAAATTTAACAAAGCAGAAGAGAATACAAATAACACGAATAAGAAACAAATTGGGCAACATCACAACAGAACCAACTGAAATAAAAAAGATAGTATCAGGATAATATGAATAACTGTACTCAAACAAATATGAAAATCTACAAGGAATAGACAGATTTCTAGAAATACACTACTTACCTATGCTAACACAGACTGAGGTGGAAAAGTTCAAGAGACCCATAACAGAGAAGAAATTGAACAGGTCATGAAAATATTACCATCAAAAGAATTTCCTGGCCCAGATGGTTTCACCAGAAAAATTCTACCAAATGTTCAGGGAAGAACTGATACCAAACTTACTCAAACTATTCCAGAACATAGAAAAGGATAGAATCCTCCCAAATTCATTTATGAAGGAAGTATAACCTTGATACTGAAACAAGGCAAATACATCACTGAAAAGGAAAACTACAGCCCAATATCCCTCATGAATATAGATGCAAAAATCTTCAACAAAATCCTAGGCAACAGACTCCAACAACATATCCCCAAAATAATACATTATGACCAAGTGGGTATGCAAGGATGGTTCAAGATTAGGAAAAAAAAAAAAAAAAAATCAACAGC
>NW_006921821.1:3253473-3268833 GCF_000298275.1 Orycteropus afer afer
ATGCTGAAAGTACCATGGGTTGGTAAAAGAACTAACAGATCTGTCCTGGAGAAAGTACACCCGAAATGCTCCTTGTAAGCGGGAATGGACAGACTTCGTCTCACCTATTTTGGTCATGTTGTAAGAAGGGACCATTCCCTGGAGAAGGATGTCATGCTTGGTAGGGTGGAGCGTCGACGAAAGAGGGGGAGGTCTTCAACGAGATGGATTGATACAGTGGCTGCAATGATGAGCTCAAGTATAGCAGGGATTGTGGGGCTGGTACGGGATAGGGTAATGTTTCGTTCTGCTGTGCATGGGGTCGCTATGTGTCGGAAACTACTCGACGGCACTTAACAACAACAACAACATTCCTGATCAAAACTCTCAGCAAAATAGGAATAGAAGGGACATTCTTAAACATAATAAAGGGCATATATGCAAAACCAGCAGTCAATATTGATGGAGAGAGACTGAAACCATTGCCCTTGCCCGCAGGAACCAGAGAAGGATGCCCTCTATCACAACTTCTAGTCAACATTATATGGGAAGTCCTAGCCAGAGAGATAAGGCAAGAAAGGGAAATCAGAGGCATCCTAATTGGTAAGAAAGAAGTAAAATTATCCCTATTTGCTGATTATATGATCTTATACACAGAAAATCCAAGAGATTCAGTAAAAAAAAAAAAAAAAACTACTGGAACTAGTTGAGAGATTTAGCATAGTGGTGGAATACAAGATCAACATCCAAAAACCAGTTGGATTCTTCTACACTAGTAAAGAGTTTGCTGAAAAAGAAATAAGGGAATCAATACCATTTACAATAGTTACCAAAAAAAATAAAATACTTGGGAATAAATCTTACCAGGGACACAAAAAAACCTGTACAAAGAAATCTACAATGGCTACTTCAAGAAACCATAAGAGATCTACATAAATGGAAGAACATACCATGCTCGTGGATAGGAAGACTGAATATTGTGAAAATGTCAGTACTACCCAAAGCAATCTATACATTCAATGCAATCCCAATCTAGATCCCATCAACATTCTTTAAGGATATGGAAATACCAATCACTAACTCTATATGGAAAGAGACCTCGGATAAGCAAAGTGTAACTAAAGAAGCGGAACAAAGTAGGAGGTCTCACACTCCTGGATCTCAAAACCTGCTATAGAGCCACAGTAGTCAAAACTGCCTGATGTTGGTATAACAACAGACACACAGACCAATGGAATAGAATTGAGAACCCAGAAATAGATCCATTGACCTATGGTCAGCTGATCTTTTGACAAAGGGCTAAAATCCATTCAATGGGAAAGAAATTGTTTAACAAATGGTGCTGGTAAAACTGGACATCCATTTGCAGAAAAATGAAACACTATCTATACCTCACACCATACACAAAAACTAACTCCAGATGAACCAAAGACTTAAATGTGAAACCTAAAACTAACAAGTTCTTCAAGGAAAAAATAGGGCCAAATTTAGGGGCTCTAGGAGCTCTGGTAGCATAGTGGCTAAGGCATTTGACTGCTAACCAGAAGGGTGGTAGTTCAGATCCACCAGTCACTCCTCGGAAGAAAGATTGGGCAATCTACTTCCATAGAGATACTGCCTCAGAAACCCAAGGAGGGGTTGCAATGAGTTGGACCTGACTTGATGGCAGTGCGTTTGTTTTTTTTAAATATATGACATAAATGGGAGCTCTGGTGGTATAGTGCCTAAGGCATTTGACTGCTAACCAGAGTTCTGGTGGTCCAAATCCACCAGCCACTCCTCGGAGGGAAGATTGGGCAATCTACTTCTGTAGTGATACTGCCTCAGAAACTCAAGGAGGGGTCATTATGAGTTGAATCTGACTAGACGGCAGTGAGTTAGAGTTTGGGTAGCATAAATAGATTATCAAGCATAACCCACAATGCATAAACAGAAGATAAACTAGATGAATGGGACCTTTTAAAAATTAAATTTTTATGTGCTTCCAAAGTCTTCCCCAAAAGAGTGAAAAGAGAACCAAAAGATTGGGAAAATATATTTGTTAGACATATCTGACAAGGGACTTATCTCTACAATTTATAGAAACTCTAACACCTCAACCAAAAAAAGACAAATAATGAAATTTTTAAAAATGGGTGGAAGATATGAATAGATACTTCACCAAAGAAGATATTCAAGCAGCCAAGAAACACATGAGGAAATGTTCATGATCATTAGCCATTGTTGTTGTTGCTGTTGTTATGGGCTGTCAAGTCAGACTGGACTTATAGTGACCCCTCTTTGGGTTTCCGAGGCAGTATCACTATGGAAGTAGATTGCCCTATCTTCCTTCCAAGGAGTGGCTGGTGGGTTTGAACCACCAGCCTTCTGGTTAGCAGTCAAGTGCCTTAGGCGCTACACTACCAGAGCTCCCCATTAGCCTTTAGAGTGATGCAAATCAAAACAACAGTGAGATACCATCTTGCCCCACCACTAGTAGCAAAGTTCAACAAAACAGAAAATAGCAAATGCTGGCAAGGATGCAGAGATATTGGGACTCTCATACACTGCTGGTGGGACTGTCAGATGATACAGCCACTGTGGAAAGCAGTGTGGCGATTCCTTAAGAAGTTGGAATTAGAAATACCATTTTACCCAGATATTCCATTACTAGGTATATATCCTAAAGAAATGAGAGCCAGGAGAAAAACAGATGTATGTGCACCCATGTTCATTGCAGCACTATTTACAATAGCAAAATGATGGAAACAATCTAGGTTCCCATCAACAGAAGAATGGATAACCAAAGTATGGTACATACACACAATGGAATACTATGTAACCTGAAGAATAATGTAGAATCTGCAAAACACCACATAACGTGGATGAACTTGGAGGAAATTATACTGAGTGAAATAAGTCAATCAAAGAAGGTCAACTACTGTATTAGTCCCTTATTGTAAAAAGTCAAGAAAAGGTTTATATCACTCAAAAAAACTAAAATCACTACCCTCAAGTCAGATCTGACTCCTAGTGACCCCTCCTTGGGTTTCTGAGGTGGTGTCACTATGGAAGTAGATTGCCTAACCTTCCTTCCTGGGAGTGGCTGGTGGGTTTGGACCACCAACCTTCTGGTTAGCAGTCAAATGCCTTAGGCACTATGCTACTAGAGCTCCCAAGGTTTATATATGGAAGGAAATTTTCTTTGTTGATTAGCAGGTGTGGGAGGGGAGGGGAGCAAACACTGCTAGATAAGTTGGGACAAGTATTGATTTGGGGGAAGGGAAGGGAAATGTACCAAATGTGAGTGATCAACACTGTGGCATTGAGGAAGCAGAAGACATTGAGAGGTGCAAAGGAGGTACAGAGAACAAAAATGAACCTCTTTGCACCAAAAGTACTGTGTTGTCAGTGATGGCAAACATTTATCTATGGGTGGATATATGAGTGGACGGGCTGAACTATTAGGTATGTCTGTGCAGGGCAGAGTGTGCCCATGACCATGTATAGGATTGACAAACAATGTTTCTACAAGGGTATTTGTATGTTCTGTAAGAATTCCCAGGTATATAATAAAGCTGACAAGGGACAAGGTTATAGTCACATCTTGGCCACAGCCCACTACCTAGAGGGAGCAAGTAGTTGGACCTGTGGGCTTGGAACCATGGTCACAGGGGACATCAAGCTCAATTGACATAACATACTGCACAAAAACATTGTTCCACCTCCTACTTTGTCAAGTAGCAACTGGGATCTTAAAAGCTTGCAAGTGGCCATCTAGATGCAACGATGGGCCTCTTCTCATCGAGAGCAAAGAAGAAAGAAGAAAACCAAAGACACATGGAAACAATTAATCCAAGAGACTGGTACTCCATGTGATCCTGAGCCTACACAAGTATGAGACCAGAAAAACTAGATGGTGCCCAGCTACCACTGTCAACCACTCTGAGGGGGACCTCTGTAGGAGATTCTGGGTAGAATGGAAGAACTATGTGGAACAAAACTAAATTTTTTTTTTTTTTAAAGGACTAGTTTTGCTGGCCAGATAGAGCCTGGTGGAACCACTGAGACTATGCCCCTAGCTGCTCTTCAGGTCTGGAATTGAACCCACTCCTGTGGCTACCAGCCAAATGAAAGACAGGCATATGAGGTGAACATTTACACTAGGTAGATACACTCCTTGGAGAGATCAATCATAGGAGAATAGACGAGCTATGTATGCACAGGGTGACAGCTCGGGGGGCAGGAGTGCATGGGAGGAAAGGATACAGGGAAGAAGTAACTATGAGGAGGAAGTGGGAGGCAAGCTATTGCTTTGTGGGAAATTCCAGTCAGTGTCATGAGACAGTGTATGTGAGCTGCTGTTTGGAAAGTGAATTTGCTCTGTAAACTTTCATGCAAATCACAATCAAAATTTTTTAAAAAATTAAAGATATGGAAATTGTTAAAAAAAAAAAAAAAAAAACTTGCAACCAGCCATCCAGATTCAGTGATGAGCCTCTCTTTGTCCAGAGCAAAGAAGAATGAGAAAAAGAAAAAAAAAAAAGATGCATGGAAATAATTAGTGCAAGGGACTGGTACACCAAGGAATCCTCAACCTATATGACTATGAGACCAGAAGAACTAGTTGGTGCCTGGCTACCACTGTCAACTACTCCGAGGGGGACCTATGTAGGAGATCCTGGATAGAGTGAGAGAATAATGTGGAACAAAACTCAAAATCATTTAAGAAAAAAAAAAAAAAGGATCAGTTCTGATGATCTGATAGAGCCTGGTGGAACCCCTGAGACTATGCCCCCTAGCTGCCCTTCAGGTCTGGAATTGAACCCGCTCCTGTGACTTCCAGCCAAACAAAAGACAGGCATATGAGCTGAACATTTACCTTCGTTAGATACACCCCTCAGAGAGATCAATCATAGGAGAATAGAAGGGCTGTGTATGCACAGGGAGACAGCTCGGGAGGCAGGGGTACATGGGAGGGAAGGACACAGGGAAGAGGTAACTATGGGGAGGAACTGGGAAGAGAGCCGTTGCGTTGTGAGAAATTGCAGTCAATGTCATGAGACAAAGTGTATGTTACTGCTGTATGGGAAATAAATTTGCTCTGTAAACTTTCACCCAAATCACAATAAAAATTTTTAAAAGAAATGAAATACAGGCAGTGTCTGGATTACAAACAAATTCCATTCCTAAATCTATCTTTAAGTCAAATATGTATGTAAATCAGAACAAGTAGGCCCTAACTTCAGTTAGTCAAGTGTTTGTCTTACAATATAGTTTATAGTGTACCTTTCTGTACATAGCAAACATTAAAAAAACACTTGCAGATACACTAAAACATCTTTAACATAATAATACAGTAATAATAAGAAGAATGTTTTGATATACATCACAAGGTAGCACCTGCTTGGTATTAGGAACCGTTATATGTACCTCAGATTTTTACTGTACACTCATCCACTGCATAACATCTCTTGGGGCAATGTCTGACCACATATACATCTGTGGTACCATAAAGTTATGATAGTATTTAGAAATCCCAGTCACAGAACAGGACGTAGGTAGCAAAAACAACAGCTTCCCATGTGAAACACATGTATCTCTTGTCTCATGCATTTAAAGAGATTTGCTCTGTTGGGTGTATAATAGTACAGTACACATGTAACCTATAATACATAGGTCTTGCTATTCATAATAAATGCCTTTGTTACTGGTTTATGTATGTACTGTACTTCTATTTTAAAAGTATAACAGTGTATCCTTTGACTCATAGACTAGGGGAAGTGGAAAGAGAGCTGTTAGATTGTGGGGAATTGCAGTCAATGTCATGAAACAAAAAGTATACGGACTGCTATATAGAAAATGAATTTGGTCTGTAAATTTTCACTCAAATCACAATAAAATTAAAAGAAATAAATATTACCATGAAGTGTATCATGGCTCCCAAGCGCAGGAAAACCAGTGCTAGTGATAGCAGCAACAAAAGGCAAAGGACAAGTCCCAATTTGGAAGTAAAATAAAAGGTTATTAAATGACACAAATGTGGAAAATCAGTGAATACTGTTGTTTGAGATTTAAGCATAACACTCTCTACAACCATGAAAATAATAAAAACAAGGAAAAACTTCTCCAAGCTGTTAAAGGATTGGCTCTACTGAAAGCTACAAGGTTAATGAAAGTGCGAGGATAACATATCATATATGGAAAAATTACTAATGATATGGATTGAGGACCAAACACAAAATCTAATTCCTCTCAGCACACTGATGATCACTGGTAAGACATGAAGCTTGTACAACATGATTAAAGAAAAAGGTGGACCAGACTACCATATGGTGTTTGCACAATGTCCAACTCACATAACATGCTATGTCACAGAATGTATTATGGATGTTAAACAACGCATGAATGTAATAGGCTTTTTGGGAGTTGCTTCTTAACTACAGGTTGTACTTAAGTTGGGTGTTTATAACCTGGGGACTGTCTGTAAGGCTTTATACTTAGATAATGATTTATGTAATACATTTCCTTACCAGGAAATCTAATTTGATGTACTGAAAACTTGATTAAATTTGTAGATCTCATTCTGTTTCTCTAACATAGATTACCTGGATTTTTTTAAAAAAAACTATTCAGTTGGCAGAAACTCAGGAATTTTATGCTTGCCTAATACTCATGTTTCTCATATAATATAGACATTCAGTCACTACCAGAATCAATTCTCAATCTACTTTCTCTGCTTGTTTTCTGTTTGTTCAAATAGACTTAGGCTGTGTGGCTTGCAGAGTCACATGTCACAATTCCACCCCTTTCTGGCAATGTGACCTCAGGAAAGACTGGAAGTGCTTGGATTTCCAGTGCCCACTTAGGTTACAGAGGAACTAACAATGCCTGCCCTTGTTATTGTTAGTTGTTGTCTAGTCCCCTCTGATTCGGGACAACCATATGCATAACAGAAAGACATGTTCCCCAGCCCTGCAGCATCTTCATGGTTGTTGATAAGTTTGAGTCCCTTGTTGCATCTAATGTGTCGTATCTTCCAACCTGGGGCCTGTCTTCCAGCTTTATATCAGACAATACTCTCTTGTGACTCATAGGGTTTTCATTGGCTAATTTTTGGAAGATCACCAGTCCTTCCTTGCCATAGTCTAGAAGCTCTGCTGAAACCTGTCCACCATGGGTGACCCTGCTGATAATTGAAATATTGATGTCATTGCTTCCATCACCACAGCAACATTCAACTTACCACAATACAAAAAACTGATAGACAGATGAATACCTGACCTAGCTGACTAATAATCATATCAAGAAGATTAAATGAGATGTATGTGAAACCTTTATATAAAGTGCTATTCTGCTAAAAATTATAGCTCAGACATAGTATCATGAACCTATATTTTATTTGTTTTTTTACAGAAAAGATACTGAGAGCAGAAAGGTAAACTAATTTGTCAGAAGGGTGGGTTAAACAGACCAGAGTAAATCATGCTTTTAACTTTATCTCCTTATAAAAGACCCAAATAATGACAAGAAAGAGGTAAGGAAAGAAAGAAAGAAACTAACACATAAGACAAAGAATGGGAGAGCAACAACACCAAAACAGAAAGAAGAGTAGCAACTGACTTAACAGTGTGAGGAAAAGTGAATCCTAAGTCAACATTTGAGAAACCCAAGAAGCATTGCACCAAAGACATCCCAAAGACTTCAAGAATTGGCAGTGAAAGTAGACTGCAAACAGGAGAGTTGGTTAAAAGTGTAGTGTCCCCATGATCCTCGTCCCAGTTTGGGAGTGTGGATGGGGAGTAACTGATTCTCATGCACTCTGGCAGACTAGAGGCTGATTTTCTGGCAAAGGTCAAAACAGAAGGTCTCTGCATTATGTGGAGGATATCAGGCTCAGTTTAAGGAGCTGTGGTAGCATAGTGGCTAAAGCACTTGACTGCTAACCAGAAGGCTGGCGGTTCAAACCCACCAGCCACTCCTCGGAAGGAAGATTGGGCCATTCTACTTCCGTAGTGATACTGCCTCGGAAACCCAAGGAGGGGTCGCTATGAGTCGGGGCCGACTCGACGGCACATAACAACACAACAACATCAGGCTCAGTTTAGGGTGGGAATACCAAGTTGAAAATGGACCTTAAGTGACAGTGTAAATAATGAATTTTGAAAGACTACCACTCAGCTCCTAGAACATTAGCAACAAGTCATTTACTCTGAGGAACTGGGCCAGCCCAAGAGAAAAGACCTATATTCTGACACTGAGGGTTTCTCCACAGAAACCGTCCAGTAGCTGACTAGTCAACAAGCCCCACCCATATGGTCAGAGCTTCTAATTAACTTCATAATGCACTACTTTCTTTCTTTCTTATAGCTCTATGGGAGCTCTGGGGAAGTAATGCCCAAGGCATTTGACTGCTAACCAGAAGGCTGGCAGTTCAAACCCACCAGCCACACCTCGGAAGGAAGATTGGGCAATCTACTTCCGTAGAGATACCTCCTTGGAAACCGAAGGAGGTGTCACTATGAGTTAGGATTGCCTTGATGGCATTGAGTTTGGTTTGTTTTTTTTGGATTGAGGTTTAATTTACCACCATAAAATAATGCTTCACTTTTAAATATTAGTACAGAACCAGAGATTTCCAGTAAGTAAAGGGAGATTGTTAATATGTAAGAAATAAAGAATAAATAGGGAAAAAAAATCAACATTAGAGATTGGACAGACACGTGACAATTTTAAAAGAAAACCTATCAATAACATTTTTGGAGCTCTGAGATAAAACATCATTGAAATAAGAACAGGATGCAGTAGAAAAGGAATATTCCGAGAACAAAAACGAATTCTTGGGAATTAAAAAGAATAGAAATAAAGATTCTATAAAATGGGTGAAAAATAAAGTTGATGAATTTTCTCCAAAAGTAGAACAAAAAGGCAGCAAGATATAAAATAAGAAAGAAAAAAAAAAAAGCCAGAAAATTAGAAGGCCAAGCCAGGAACTTTTATTATCCTTAAATGCGATCGTGGCATACAACAGCTCTTGGCTGTAAACAGCATTTGGTTGTTACAATAATGTTGACAAATATTTATCTAAACAAAATTATAACATAACTATATTAAAAAGATGGGACAACAGGAATAGTGGTGTTTCTGCTATATGGGGTAGGTAGGTCGGTGGTGGTGGTGGTGAGGACTGGGGGTAAAAGAGAACAGAATCCTTCTCTTCCAAAGTGGAGAGTCAATGCAAACTGTTAGGTTAGCAGTGTGAATATGTTATATAGAAATGAGAAGCTAAATATCCAAAGAAAAGGCCAACAGAGTTTAAAGGGATTGCCTTTCAGTGAAAGGAAATGTATAACATATATCTTTTGGGTTGGGTGTAACTGTTGTGTGCCATCAAGTCAATGAGAGTTTGGGTAGTGAGTGCATTTTGAGAGATTTTGTGCATATGTAACTTTAATCCAACTATACACTAAAATTTTTAAAAGGTCAGCTAAATTGCCAAAATATATTGTTGGAAAAAAAAAAAAGGCAAACCTACTGTCATGGAGTTGATTCTGACTCATAGTAACTCTACAGAACAAAGTAGAAGTGCCCCATAGGGCTCCAAGGCTGTAAATCTTTACAGAAGCAGACTGCCGCATCTTTCTCTTGCAGAGTGGCTGGTGGGTTCAAAATGCCTGTTGGTTAGCAGTCTGAAGCTTTAACCACAGTGCCACCAAAAGCTTGTTATATTGTTGACGTAAGGGAAAAATTTTATTTTTTCAACACAAATTTTTGCTCTGTTTATTGAACAGCACAACTTGGCCCATTTCTAATCATTTTGTGAGGCACTGCAAATTTGCAAAGATTGAAAACCATTTTGTCAAGAATTAATGCTAGTGAAACTAATGATCCAAGCTAAAGATGACTTTGTAATTTCTTGACAAATCCTTACACTTATTCATCCACATGTTGTACTCTATTTCCATGTGGAAAATATGTTCTGGGTATTAGGAAAGCTACAGAGATACTTTTAGTAAGTTGAGTTTTTCACTTAATTGGATTCAGTTTTAGAATTTCTCAAATTCAGGTAATCAAAGTGTTCTGGTTACCTTGTACTGCTCTGACAAGAATATACCACAAATGGGATGGCTTGAAAAAACAGGAGTTTATTCTTTTACAGTTCAGAAAGCTAAAAGTCCAAGTTCAAAGTGCCAGGCTCTAGGGGCTGGGTGAAAGCCCCTCAACCTTGGGCTTCAGCTCTGCCTCTTGCTCCTGGCCCACTGAAATTAGAAGCATCTTGTCACTAAAACAGCTACTGGCTGCTGAGGCTAACAAGCCCAAGGTCCACAAATAAAATGGTATAATCCCATTGTTACCAAACCACACAGCAGGCCATTAATTCAAGTCCATTGAAAGTCCTAAGGTCGGCAGAGCCTGGTAAGCTGCTTAACAACGACTCAGCTACATGCAGGGTTTAAGTATGCCATAAGCTAAAGACTATCCCCAAGGCTTCTCCTTATATACAGGAAGCAGATCACATCCCAAAGGCAGCTACTCAGCTGCTTGTGGTGGATCCCACCATGGAGTTCATTGCCAGTCTCATCATGGGAAATAACTACCACCAGCTTCCCAGCCACTCAACCAGGCCCAGCCAAGTTGACATACAAATTTAACTACCACACAAAGTTATCTCAAGTTTGTAAAACTCAATTAAAGCTGTATCATACTTTTCAGAAACTGAATATAATTTTTAAAAGCAAGTTGCCAAAAAAAAAAGATCAAGTTAGTATCATATGTTTGTACTTTTTTTCCTTTTACTTTTTCCCCTCAGATCTCCCAATTTAAATGTTCATATTTAACTATCTTGGCATGTGTCTGAAATATTTTTTCTCTTCCCCTTTGAAATCTTCTCTTATGTTTACTAGAACAAGTATAAATGTTAAACTTATTTAATTTACTCACATTTTTCTTTTTGTGCTTTAGAACTGAATGCAGATGTTCTATGAAGGGGCCCATATATGATTACAGAAAATTATTCAATTGAAAATAACAGTAGTTTTTATAATGATGTAAATCTGAGAAAGCAAAAGAAATTGAGGTTGGAAAAACAGATGTATTCAGTAAAAAACGACTGTGTGCACATGATGATTCAAATAATGCAATCAGTAGGAATTTGACTGGTCCATGGAATTGTCAAAGGCATGTGGGATGTTCAAATAATAGCTGGAAATTTGTTGTGGACATGAGGCTATTAAGCCTGTCTCCTGCTGCATTCAATATGGTAGTAAAAACTATTATTAAATAACCGATTTTATAGCAACTGTTAAAATTATTTGACCAAAGTATAAATTAAAGTTTATGATGGATGCAAATATATGTCTTAAAATGTATAATACTAATTTAGGTTCCTTTCCCATTTTAAAATAACCACTCTGAGGAAAAAGCAGTGATTACCAAAATAAGAGCCAATTAATAAAGCTGCTGGGAAGGCTTCACATTGAAACAATCAATGTGACTTTGCTTTTCAAATACAGAATTATCATGCCCCCCCCCAACTGAGTGCACACAGCTCCCATTAGTTTCAATGGGGGTGATACATATGAAATCCTGAGAAGTGATTAAGGGGTACAAATGAAGGATCTGATCTTCTGGAACATTCTATGTTGAGTGCAGATGAGTGACTGGTTGGCTGGTATTCACTACACCAGGAGAGGTGGACTTGTAACTGATCAACTAGTGTAAAATATCTTTCTAGTCTTGGTTTCTACCTGCATCATTTCTTCCCTTACTGCTTGAAATAAAATTTGTCAATGTATAAACGATAAAATCCTTTAGCAAGTACAGTATCTCCTACTTAGGGATGAGACAAGCTTTTCTGGTGCAGAACAAAGGACTGATCACATTTTATCTCTTTCCCCTGTTCTCTGATTCCCTCTCCCTAAGTAAGATCAGTATTTGTCACCATTGAAAATCTGAATTTTAAACAGATTCTTGAACTGGCGGTTCATAGCCATCAGCTTGTTCAACTTTGGCACCTATCTCATCTCCTGTAGCTTTTCCAGAGCTACTACCTTCACGATGAAGCTCCACGAGTTTTCCCGGTTCAAACTTGGACTTCTTCAGCATTTTTACTTTTCTAACAAATACATCATGGAGAGGATAAATAAATTGGCAAGCCTTTTCTATGTTTTCCCCACTACTGTCTGCAATCAATTTCTTCTTCTTTTAAGTCATTTGTCTGCACCTCTTGGGTCATGGTTACCATCATTTTCTTCCATATTTGGCAGATCCATTGGTGCTGAGCAAAAGAGGTCTTCTGAATCTGACTGTTGTGTTTTTTAGTAAAACCAACAAAGAATAGATCAGCAAATAACCATCTGGAGTCTTGACATCAACATGAACTTTCATCATGGTCTGCCATTTTTTGACCATGGAGCATATTTTGTTACAGGTAAGAGCCATGCCATGGAAGTTGGTCAGGCAATTTTTACCCTGAACATCCTCAGTAAATAGCTTGAATTTTCAAAATGCAAAAACTTCATCGTTCTGCAGATTAGCAAGGCTCACTTTAAAAACATGGCCCTTGAGGCAGTCAGATGAAATTTTTGTTCCTTGAATCCTTGTGACTAGTGTTTTCCCAATATTTCTTATGTTGATCATAAATGGTCCTTTTACATTATACCAATCTTTCTTAGAAAATGTATCAACCATTTTCTTCTTGGCTCTTCTGTTGCTACTTTTTGTAAGGTGCTTGTTCTACCTGACTGCCATGGTACTGCTCAGAAAGCTCTGTCCCTGCTTTAGAGTGATTTTCAACTTGGAAAGCATTTTACTAAGGCTTTTTAGAAATGGCATATTCTCAGGCTCCACCCTCTATTTATGGAATCTCCAAGGCCGGAAGTCTGGACATTGTATTTCCTAAAGTTCCTCAAGTGATTGGGGGTTGAGGCTGGGTGGGATTTGAGAAACAGTAGCACTGCTTTGTAATATGCAACTTATTAATGGGGAAAAAGTAAAAACCATATATATTTCGAATAGATCTATTTTAAGGAGCTTTTAAGCACACACATATGTATATGTATACATATACATATATGTATATGTGTATGTATATGCATATATGCACACAGAGTTTGGAAAATGAAAATTCTTAGGAGCACAAAATTAGTTGGAAGATCTTTTAAAACTCATATGGCCCCTACATGGTTATTTGCTGGATTTTTTTTTAAATCTGTCTGATCATCAAAATTACCTGGGGAATTTGTAAAAATGTAGATTAGTTAAGTCTTCACACTACCTACTGAATCTAAATTTCTGAAAATGGGGTCTTGGACTCTATGGTTTAAAAATTTGAAATACATTTCATGATTCATCTAAGAAGTCCATTTTCTCACACTAAGCATCTTAGTTCTCTGCAGTCCTCCACATTGCATGACTTTCTGACCATTTATCATTTCATCACTGTCTTCTGGGCAAAACTCTGAGAGTACAGTGATGAGATGGAGATCCAGAACCACATGAATGACTTCCTGGTTCAGGCTGAGGGATATTATCCATCTCTTAGTTCTGAACTCTTTCCTACTATTCATAAGATTTTCAGTGGTCAATTTTTTGAGAAGTGGATGTGGCCATATCCTTCTTCCTAGTCTATTTTAGACTGGAAGCTCTGACTGAAAACTGTCCATCATGGATGACCCTGCTGGTATTTTAAATACTGGTGGCAAAACTTCCAGAATCACAGTAACATGCAACTCACCAGAGTACAACAAATTGCCAGATGAGTGGGGACTGGCAGAAATTCAAGCTGGATTCAGAAGAGGACATGGAATGAGGGATATCATTACTGATGTCAGATGGATCAGCAAAGAATACAAGAAAGATGTTTACCTGTGTTTTTTGACTATGCAAAGGCATTCAACTATGTGTATCATAACAAATTATGGAAAATATTGAAAAAATGGGAATTTAAAAACACTTATTGTGCTCATGAAGAACTTATACATAGACCAAGAAGCAGTCTTTTGAACAGACAAGGAGATACTGTGTTATTTAAAATTGAGAAATGTGTGTGTCAAGGTTGTATCCTTTCACCATATTTATTCAATCTATATGATGAGAAAATAATTCAAGCAGCTGGACTATATGAAGAAGAACACAGCATCAGGAGTGGAGGAAGACTAATTAACAACCTGCAATATGCAGGTGACACAACTTTGCTTGTTCTCTATTGTAAAGAGTCAAGGACAGTTTATATATAGAAGGAAATTTTCTTTATAGGTTACCAGAGATGGGAGGGCAGAAGGGAACACTGCTATATAGGTAAAGATAAGTATTGATTTGGATGGAAGGAAAGGCAATATACCAAAAGTGAGTGACCAACACAATAACACTAAGGAAAAGCAAGACCCAGAGAGGTGCACAAGAGGTGCAGACAACAAAGACAAATCCTTTTGCACATACAATACTGTTATCAGTGATAACGAACATTAGTATATGGGTAAATAGATGAATGATCAGGTATGCCTAGGCAAATGGGAAAATACCCCTGACCACATATCAGGTTGGCAGATGATTCATACTTGTATGTGCTATGAGAATGTCCATATAACTAGAACTAACAGGGAACAAAGTTATGATAACTTCTTAGGCATAGTGAGCCACCCTGATAGAGTGAGGTGTTGGACCTGTGGGCTCAGGACCATGACTGCAGAGGACATCAAGCTCAACTACCATAACATGCTACACAAAAACATTGTTTTACATTCTACTTTGATGAGTAATGACTGGGGTCTTAAGAGCTTGCAAGCAGCCATCCAGATGCAACAATGGGTCTCTTCTTGTCTAGAACAAAGAAGAATGAAGAAAACCAAAGATTCATGGAAAGAATTAGTCCAAAGGACTAGTGGACCATTTGAACCTCAGCCTATATGACCATGAGACCAGAAGAACTAAATGGTGCCTGGCTACCACTGTCAACCACTCAGAAAAGGATCGGTGGAGGAGATCCTGGATAGAATGGGAGAACAATGTGGAAGAAAACTCAAAATCATTAAAAAAAAAGACCATATTTACTGATCTGATAGAGCCTGCTGAGACCCTTGAGACTATGGCCTCTAGTTACTCTTCAGGTCTGGAATTGTAGTCACTCCTGTGAGTCGAAGCTGCACTGAAGGAATTTACAAAGAACAAGCCTCCAGGAATTAATGGAGTACCTACCCACTGAGATTTTTCAACAAACAGATGCCTCACTGGAGGCACTCACTTGGTTATGCCAAGAGATTTAGAAGACAACTGCCTGGCCAACTGACTGGAGGAAATCCATATTTGTACCCATGCCAAAGAAAGGTGATCCCACAGAATGTGGAAATTATCAAACAATATCATTAATATTACACGTAAGTAAAATCTTACTGAAGATAATAC
>NW_006921821.1:3269863-3271657 GCF_000298275.1 Orycteropus afer afer
TTCCCTGGAGAAGGATGTCATGCTTAGTAAGGTGGAGGGTCGATGAAGGAGGGGAAGACCCTCAATGAGATGGATTGACACAGTCGCTGTGGCTATGGGGTCAAGTATAGTAGGGATCGTAGAGCTGGCATGGGACTGGGTGGTGTTTCCTTCTGCTGTGCATAGGGTCACTATGAGTTGGAGATGACTCCATGGCACCTAACCATAACAACAACAACTGTAATTTCCACACAAACAATAGACAGGCATATAGGGTGAAACTTTACATCAGGCAGATAGACTCCTTTGGATGAACATTCATGGGAGAACAGAAGGGTGGTATTTGCACAGGTAGATAGCTCAGGGGCCAGAAATGCATAGGAAAGAAGGACACAGGGAAGAGGTAAGTACAGGGAGGAAGTGAGAAGACAGCTCTTACGTTGTGGGGAATTGCAGTCAGTGTCATGAAACAAAGTATGTATGTACTACTGTATGGAAAATGAATTTGCTTTGTAAACTTTCACTCAAATCACAATAAAATTAAAAAAGAAAAAGAAGAAGAAATAAAGAAGACTTGAAGCACTTACTGATGAAGATGAAAGACTACAGTCCTTAGTATGAATTATACCTCAACATAAAGAAAACAGAAATCCTCACAACTGGACCAATAAGCAACATCATGACAAATGGAGGTGAAGTTGTCAAGAATTTCATTTTACCTGGATCCACAATTAACATCATGGATGTAGCAGTCAAGAAATCAAACAACTTATTGCATTGGGCAAATCTACTGCAAAAGACCTCTTTAAAGTGTTTAAAAACAAAGATGTCATTTTGAAGACTAAGTTGTGCCTGACCCAAGCCATGGTATTTTCAATTGCATTGTATGGATGTGAGAGCTGGACAATATATAAGGAAAACCAAGAAGAATCGATGCATTTGAATTGTGATGTTGACAAAGAATACTGAATGTACCAGGGACTGTCAGAAGAACAACAAATCTGTCTTGGTGAAGTATAGCCAGAATTCTCCTCAGGAGCAAGAATGGCCAGACTTTGTCTCTCAAGTTGTCAGAAGGGACCAGTCCCTGGAGAAGGACATCATACTGGGTAAAGTAGAGGGTCAATGAAAAAGGAGAAGACCCTCAATGAAATGGATTGACACAGTGTTTGTGACGATGGGCTCAAGCATGGCAATGCTTGTGAGAATGGTGCAGGACCAGGCAGTGTTTTGTTCTGTTGTACATAGGGTTGCTATGATTCAAAACCAACTTGACGGCACTTAAAAACAAGTTCCAAACTTTGTTGCTCTGCAAGAGAACCAAGGCTAAGTTAGCTCTTTTGGAAACTTTTTCATATTTTGGGTTTGTATTAATCTTACAGTTAAGTAAAAATGACCCATTTTCCACCAAAAAAATATTGTTAGGGCATATTTCTGCCATCGTGGGTTAGTAAAGTTGAAATGTTAACCTAATGTAGAGGTTACTTAAATTTGGTCTTCTTAGATTTTCTCAAGGTTGTTACATTGTGTTTGATTCTATTATTCAATATATTAATCTCTGTCTCTCCGAGCTGATGTCATACTTTAGTTTTACAAACATGCCACTTCTGGAATCATAAGCAAAAATTATATAAAAGAGGACTGTAAGAAGATTTCCTTTTTGATGGACATTGTTCCTCACTCACACTCTTCAATCCAGTGTTCCTCTGATTGGCAGCTACCACATATGACCACTAAGCTAGAATTCCCATCTTGCGCAGAGAAGCACCATCTGACTTGTTCACTGCGTTGAGTCGGATCTGACTCATAGCAACC
>NW_006921821.1:3271757-3299913 GCF_000298275.1 Orycteropus afer afer
CTTCCTTCCAAGGAGTGGCTGGTGGGTTTGAACTGCCAGCCTTCTGGTTAGCAGTCAAGTGTCTGAGGCACTATGCCACCAGAGCTCCTGGGAAACACCATAAGAAACTTTAAAAAGCCATCTTCTTCATATTTAATCTTGGAAACATAATGCTTCACATTACCTCAAATCTCTTTATCTATATATTTTACATTATATGCTGAGAATATTTTACATTAAAAAATTTAGTTGTCAAAAGATGCATCCTGTTTTACAACATATCTCTTCTTTAAATTTTTCTGTTATTGGGAAAAAATTTACCAATGTGAAAGTACTGATAATTCTTTTTCCCAAACCTCCACCTACATACACTGTTTCCTTTCAAGACAAAATTCTAGCTTGTCTAAAGGTCACAATGTCTGACAGTAATTCACCAAGGTACCACGTTTCAATTGCTTTGGCACATTTCAATTAGAAGATCTTTGAGGTGAGAAAGGAAAAGAAGTAGAATGGGAGGCAGTTGACGCTAAAAAGATACAGCATGAAGGTAAGGCATAAGAAACATCTCTGGACAATGGAAAGAGGGGGAAAAGAAACTAATAATAATTCTCAGAAACAACCCAACTGTACCTTTGTCTCAAAGTAAATGTTCATTAAATGCACACACGGGTATTATAAAGCGGTGGATTATTTTGTAGGAAATTTCCAAAGCCCCTAAATTTGTGAAATAGATCCAAAGTGAGATGCTTTTCTGGAAATTATATTCTAGGTTGGGCAATCCTACTTCCGTAGTGATACTGCCTCGGAAACCCAAGGAGGGGTCTCTATGAGTCAGGGCTGACTCGATGGCACATAACAACAACAACAACAGTGAAGAAATAATTAATAGTGGTCTTCCTGTTGACAAAAAGGAAAAAAAAAAACACTGGTGAAAAGTGAATTTGTTGGCTTAAATAATTTATAGTCCAGAGGTTGGCCTAGTTTAGGGTGTGGCTGATCTTGGGATGATCTCATCAAGAACTGAGTCCCTCTGTCATTCTGCTCTGCTTTCTTCTTCTGCTGGTCTTATTTCTCTTTCTGCAGATACCTTACATCTTGGTGGCAAGATAGCCACAGGCTAATACACTCAGAATGAAAGACAATGTTTCCTCTAGTTAATTTTTCCCAGGTGTAGTACGCTGAATATTGGCCACCCAAAGATATCAGGCCCTAATCCCTGGAACCAGTAAATACTATCTTATAAGGAAAAAGAGTCTTTGCAGATGTGATTAAATTAAGGCTCTTGACATGGAGAGATTATCCTGGATTATACATGTGGGCCTTACATCCAAACATGTATCCTTATAAAAGAAATGCAGAGGGAGGTGTGACACACAGAGGAAGAGGATGCCATATGACCACAGAGGTAGAAATTGCAGAGATGTAGTCACAAGCCAAAAAATATCAATAGCCACCAGAACCTTGATGAACCAGAACTGAGGAATGGATTGTCTCCTTGAGCTTCTTGAAGGAGCTGGGCACTGCTGACATTTTCATTTTGTCCAAGGAAAACTGATTCCAGACTTTTGGTCTCCACAACTGAGAGAGAATGAATTTCTGTTGTTTTAAGCCACTGACATTATGGTCCTTTGTTATAGCAGCCACAGGAAACTATTACACCAGTAATGTTGTTCACTCCGATTGGGCCAAATTGAGTCACGTGCCCAAGTCTTATCCAATCACTGTGCACTGGTAAATAGACCAGGTTTGTATACTTCATCACTGAAGCATGTTGTTGTTAGGTGGTAATCGAATTTGTTCTGACTCATACTGACCCTATGTAAAACAGAATGATGCACTGCCTGGTCCTGCATTATCCTCGCAGTCCTTGCTATGCTTGAGCCCATCATTGCAGCCACTGTGTCAATACATCTCATTGACGATCTTCCCCTTTTTCACTGACCCTCTACTTTGCCAAGCATGATATCCTTCTCCAGGGACTGGTCCCTTCTGACATCATGACCAAAGTAGGTAAGATGAAATCTGGCCATTCTCACTTCTAAGGAGCAAGCTGGCTGCACTTCTTCTGGGACAGATTTGTTCATTCTTTGGGTAGCCCATAGTGTTTTCAGTACCTTTTGCCAACACCACAATTTAAAGGCACCAATTCTTCTTCAGTATTCCATATTCATTATCCAGCTTTCACATGCATATGAGGCAACTGAAAATACCATGGCTTGGATCAGGCTTACCTTAGTCTTCAAAGTGACATCTTTGCTCCTCAACACTTTAAAGAGGTCTTTTGCAGCAGATTTTTCCAGTGCAATGTGATGTCTGATTTATTGCCTGCTTCCCTGGGTGTTGACAGTAGACCTGAGTAAAATGAAATCTTTGACAACTTCAATCTTTTTTCCATTTATTATGATGTTGCTTATTGGGCCAGTTGTGAGGATTTTTGTTTTCTTTCTTTATGTTGACATGTAATCCATACTGAAGACTGTAGTCTTTAATGTTCATCAGTAAATGCTTTAAGTTTTTCTTACTTTTGGCAAGAAAGGTTGTATCATCTACATATTGCAGGTTGTTATGAGTCTTCCTCCAATCCTGATGCCATGTTCTTCATACAGTCCAGCTTCCCAGATTATTTCCTCAGCATACAGGTTGAATAAGTATGGTGAAAGGGTTTAACCTGATATACACCCTTCCTGATTTTAAGGCATCAACTCTGATTTTCCTTATTTATTGCCAGCTTCCTGATTTTAAACCATGCAGTATCCCCTCTTGGTCTATGTACAGGTTATTAATGAGTATAATTATGTCTTCTGAAGTTCTCATTCTTTGCAGTGTTATCTATAACTTGTTAGGATTGACATTGTCAAATGCCTTTGCATAATCAATAAAACACAGGTAAATATATTTCTGATATAACTTGTTTCAGCCAAGATCCATGTGACATCAGTAATGATATCCCTAGTTCCACGTAGTCTACTAAATCCAGCTTGAATTTCTGGAAGTTCCCTGTCAATATACTGCTGCAACCATTTTCGAATTATCTTCAGCAAAATTTTACTTGTGTGTGATATTAATGATATCATTAGATAATTTCCACATTCTATTGGATCAGCTTTCTTTGGAATGGGTACAAATATGGGTCACTACCAGTTGGTTGGCCAGGTAACTGTCTTCCAAATTTCTTGGCATAAATAAGTAAGCACCTCCAGTACTGCATCCATTTGTTGAAATATCTCAATGAGTATCCCATCAATTCCTGGAGCCTTGTGTTTTCCTGTTCCATCAGTGCAGCTTGGACATCTTCCTTCAATGTCATTGTTCTTGATCATATGCTATCTCCTGAAATAGTCAAATATTGACCATTTCTTTTTAATACAGTGACTGTGTGTACCTTCCATCTTCTTTTGATGCTTCCTATATCTTTCAATATTTTTTCCATAGAATCTTTCCATATTGCAACTCAGGGCTTCAATTTTTTCTTCATTTCTTTCAGCTTGAGAAATGATGAATGTGTTCTTCCCTTTTGGTTTTCTTATTCCAGGTCTTTGTTCATTTCATTATAATACTTTCCTTTGTCTTCTCAAGCTGCCCTTTGAAAATCTTCTGTTCAGCTCTTTTATTTCATCATTTCTTCCATTCACTTTAGCATACTCTACATTTAAGAACAAGTTTCAGTCTCTTATGACATCCATTTTCATCTTCCTTTCCTGTTTTTTTAGTGACCTTTTTGCTTTCTTCATATATCATATTTTTATGTCATCCCACAACTCAGGTGGTCTTTGGTCTTTGGTCATTTGTGTTCCAGGCATCAATTCTGTTCTTCAAATAGAATCTCAATTCAGGTGGGATATAATCAACATCATATTTTGGATCCCATGGAATTGTTTTAATTTTCTTCAGCTTCAACTTGAACTTGTATATGACAATTGATGGTCTGTTCCACAGTTAGCTCCTGGACTTGTTTTGACTAATAATATTGAGCTTCATCACCTCTTTCCACAGATGTATACTTGATTCCTATGTATTCCATCTGGTGAGGTCTACATGTATAGAAAAGTATTTGCAATGAATAAGTCATTGGTCTTGCAAAATTCTATCATGTGGTCTCTGGCATCATTTCTATTACCAAGGCCATACTTTCCAACTACTTAAGCTTCTTCTTTGTTTCCACCTTTCTCATTCCAATTACCAATAATAATCAATACATCTTATTGGGTATTTGGTTGGTTTCAGACTGCAGAAATAGGTAAAATCTTCAATTTCTTCATCTTTGGTTTTAGTGGTTGGTGCATAAATTTGAGTAGTAGTAGTCTTAATGGATCTTCCTTGTAGGTGTATAGATATTGTCCTATCACTGATAGCATTGTCTTCATGATGTATCTTGAAGTGTTTTTCATGATTAATGCAACACCATTCCTCTTCAATTTGTCATTCCCAGCATAGTAGATCATATGATTGTCTGATTCAAAATGGATAATACCAGTCCATTTCATCTCACTAATGCCTGGGATATTGATCTTTGTCCATCCCATTTTTGTTTTTGACCACTTCCAATTTTCTTAGATTCATACTTTATACATTCCACGTTCTGTTTATTAGTGAATGTTTGCAGGTGTTTCCTCCCATTTTGATTCATGCCTCATCAGCAAATGAAGGTCATGAAAGTTTTACTCCGTCCTCGTCGTTAAGGTTGACTCCACTTTGAGAAAGCAGCTCTTCCCCAGTCACATTTTGAATGCCTTCCAACCTGAGTTGCTCATCTTCAGGCACTATATCAGACAATGTTTCACTGTTATTCATCAGGTTTTCAGTGGCCATTTTTTTCAGAAGTGGATGGCTCTATCCTTCCCAGCTTGTTTTAGTCTGGAAGATTTGCTGAAACCTGTTCTTAATGGGTGACTCTGCTATATATGAAATATTGGTGACATAGCCTCCAGACTCACAGCAACATGCAAGCTACCACTGTATAACAAACTGACAGATGAGTCGTGGCACTGGAGCATAGGCAGATTTTTTTTTTTTTTTTCAGGGGCAAATTAATTCAAAGTATGGGGGGTGGGGACTCTCCTAAAGGGAAACATAATTGAAAATAGATGCTGATGGAGCAAACAAGAGCAGATAATCCACTCCATGTTTGAAAGGAAAAGACAGAAGGGAAGTGCATAATTAATATATCTATGCCAAGATATGGCTCAAGCATGGCAGTGGTTGTGAGGAAAGTAAAGGTCTGAGTAGTCTGTAGTTCTGTTATATATAGGGTCACTATGAATTGGAGCGGACTTTATAGCACCTAACAACAATATTATAATATTAGGGCACTTTAACATTGTTTGCTGCTATTGTTGATGTTTGTTAAGCCAGCATATTATCAAGGACATGCTGGGTTGAAAAAGAGACCAGTAGCTAAGAAGTAATTTATTTTATTGCCAATCAGTTGATTTCTCCAGCTCTGATATGTCCCTTTTTGGAAAAATCATTAATTAAGATTGTACATATTATTGGAAACATAAATGTACTCTGGCTTTAAGATAAATAAATACTTGCCATATAGTCAATTCTGAATCATGGCAACTTCATGTATCTCAGAACTGTGCTACATGGTTTTCTATGTATAGATTTCCATGCCTTTCTTCCAACATGCTTTTGAGTGACCTTGAATCTTTAACGGGACCAAATGTCACACCCCACCTCCCCAACCTGAGATGCCTCATTTGCCTTTGCTGTGAAACTGTCAGATTAGTTTTTTTTTTTTAAAGGTCTAAATTAATTGGATCTTTTAGTATACCCTTAGCATTTTCATGATTATTTTATATTTATTTTAAATATCATTTATATTCATGATTATATCTAAAAATATCTATTAAAAATTTTGCTATAGTAAGAGTTTATGCTGGAATCTGCAGTGTGAATTCTATAATAATTTCCACACCTACTGGAGCTCTGGTAGCATAGTGCCTAAGATATGTGACTGCTAACCAGAAGGCTAACAGTTCAAACCCACCAGCCACTCCTCAGAAGGAAGGTTGGGCAATCTATTTCCGTAGAGATACTACCTTGGAAACCCAAGGAGGGGTCGCTATGAGTCAAAGTAGACTCGACGGCACATAGCAACAACAACAACAACACTTACTGGGTTATGATTGACTGGCCTATGAAGATTGTATTCAAGGATGTCTCTACCACCTATGAGCTCTTTGACCTTGGATAAGTGATTTACACTTTCCAAAGTCAGTTTCTTCATATGTAAAATGAGGATAAATAATGTCCCAAGACATTTTTCTTTTTTAAATTTGTATTGTGATTTGGGTGAAAGTTTACAGAGCAAATTCATTTTCCATACAGCAGTTCACATACACTTTGTCTCATGACATTGACTGCAATTTCCTACAATGCAACAGCTCTCTTCCTACTTACTCAGCATAGTTATCTCTTCCCTGTGTCCTTCCCTCCCATGCACTCCTGCTCCCTGAGCTGTCTCTCTGTGCATGCACAGCCCTTCTGTTCTCCCATGACTGATCTCTCCAAGGAGTGTATCTACCTAATATAAATGTTCAGCTCATATGCCTGTCTTTCATTTGGCTGGAAGCCACAGGAGTAGGTTTGATTCCAGACCTGAAGGGCAGGTAGCGGCCATAGTCTCAGTAGTTCCACCAGGCTCTATCAGACCAGCAAATCTGGTCCCTCCTCCCCCCCGCCTTTTTTTTTTTTTAAATGATTTTGAGTTTTGTTCCACATTGTTCTCCCATTCTATCCAGGATCTCCTATACAGATCCCCCTCTGATTGGTTGACAGTAGTAGCCAGGCACCATCTAGTCCTTCTGATCTTGTAGTCATATAGGCTAAGGATTGTATGAAGTACCCATACCTTGGACTAATAGTTTCCATGGGTCTTTGGTTTTCTTCATTCTTCTTTGCCCTGGATGAGGAGAGACCCATTGTTGCATCTAGATGGCCACTTACAAGCTTTTAAGATCCTAGTCGCTACTCGCCAAAGTAGGATGTGGAATAATGTTTTTGTGTGATATGTTATGCCACTTGAGCTTGATGTCCCCTGAGACCATGGCCAAGACTTGTTTTGAGGATTATCTAAATAAAATATGTGCAGTCTTCTAACAGGGGGCACAGCACAATGTAAGATCTTAATAATACCTCACTATGAACCTATAAGGAGCTCTGGTGGTACAGTGCCTAAAATATTTGACTGCTAACTAGAAGGCTGGTGTTTCAAACCCACAGGCCACTCCATGGAAGGAAGATGGGGCAATCTACTTCTGTAAAGATTTACCACCTTGGAAACCCAATGGGTATCCCTGTGTGTCTTAATCAACCTGATGGCAGTAGGTTTGGTTTTGGTTTTGATGAAACAAAAATTCAATAAGCACTGTTTATATCAGTATTCCTTATCTTCTCTTATTCTAAGTCACCCTGAAGTTCTTACACTACCTATTTTGGCTTAAAAGATCTACTTGGTGTTTATATGTGGCTGAGCACATTGACTCCCAGAAAATCCTGATCCTGGGTGTACATTTGGGCATTTTGCCATCTTCTCCCACTTTGTGAGCCTTTTGAAGTTTAAATAAGATCTCTTTCAGTGCTAAACCATACAGAGTGATGGATGCTTATTTATTCCAAAACTATTCTTAACACTAATAAAATTTCTTTGACAGGACCAAATGTCACACCCCACTTCCCTAACCTGAGATGCTTTATTTGCCTTTGCTGTGAAACTGTCAGATTAGGGTTTTTGTTGTTGTTGTTTTAGGTCTAAATTAATTGGATCTATTAGTTTACCCTTAGCATTTTCATTATTTACTCTTTCAAAAACTCTAGTAGATTAGTCAGGCATAATTTCCCTTTATGGATATTTTGCCAGAGGGAAGAGGAAAGTGTTTGATACAAGGGCAAGAGAGGAATTCCCCAATTAGGGACACATTATCCTGTGGTTTCAGTGTGCTGCTTGGGTCAGCCTGAGTCTGTCCAGGTGAGTGGCCTGTAGACCAGATAGCAATGACACTCATCTCTGAGGCCCTGGGGTGGTTTGGGAATTCTGTGTTTGGCAGATTTAGGGGATGTATATATTCCAACTTTGCTCAGGAAATGCTAATTTTTGAGCTCATAAAAGCATTTGATTGCGGTCCTTTGTTATTTAATGAATGGCTGCTTATAGTCAGAGTAATTGCACTTCAAATGTAATAAATAACACCTATAATAACTAAATTTTACTGGGCTCCAGGAGCTTAGTGAGACATAGAAATGAAATACAGAAATGCTTGCTAAAATTTATTTAATGGAAACTGAGTATTTAATGAGGAATGTCATCTACCTGGTATCTATAATGTATATACATATATATATATAGAGAGAGAGAGAGAGAGAGAGAGAGATCTCACTGTCCTTTTTAATTGTGGGAGGGGCTCGATATAATGCCTCTAGTAGGAGTATCTTGACATGACTCACACCACTGGGCCCCTAGAATTTCACTGAGGTGGAAAGTGCCTGAATTTTTGTTGGGTTGCTTTTCCACCCTCTAGCATGCATATGTCTTACCAGAAAGTCCAGAGTCATTGACACTTCCTGCTTACTAGGTCCAGTTGGCATAATATCATCAATATAATGGACCAGTGTGACATTTTGTATAAGGAAAGATGATCAAGTTTCCTGTGGACTAAATTATGACATAATGTTGGAGAGTTGGTATACCCTTGAGGTAAGACAATGAAAGTATACTGCTGGCCTTCCCAGCTGAAGACAAACTGCTTCTGATGATCCTTCAAAACCAGAATTGAGAAAAAGGCATTGGCCAGATCAATAGCTGCACACCAGGTTCCAGGAGATGTATTAATTTGCTCAAGCAATGAAATTATATCTGGAACAGCAGCTGTAATTGGAATCACTACCTGATTAAATTTATGATAATTCACTGTCATTCCCCAAGATCCATCTACTTTTTGCACAGGCCAGATAGGCAAGTTAAATGGAGATGTGGTGGGGATCACCACCTCTGAACCTTTCAAGTCCTTGATGATGGCTCTAATCTCTGCAATCCCTCCAGGAATGTGATATTGTTTTTGGTTTACTATTTCCTAGATAGGGGTAGTTCTAATGACTTCTACTTGACTTTTCCTACCATTAATAGCCCTTACTCCACATGTCAGGGTTCCAATGTGAGGGTTCTGCCAGTCGCTGACTATATCTATTCCAATTATTCATTCTGTAACTGGAAAAGTCACTACAGGATGGGTTTGGAGACATACTGGACATACTGTGAGATGGACCATTCATAATTTGACCTCCATATGCCCCCATCTGACTAGTGGCCACAATGATATTTTGTGTCTCCAAGAATTAGTGTCAATTCAGAGCCGGTATCCAGCAATCCCTGGAAAGTCTTAAGTATTTCCTTTTCCCCAATGAACAGTCACTCTCACAAAAGACCATAGATCCTTTTGGAGAAGGCTAGGAGAAAAAATAACAATATAAATATTTGGCAGTGTTTTGGGGTCCTTTTCTCAGTGGAAACCAGCCTCCCCTTCATTCAGGGAGTTGTGGGTCTGTAAATTGCTCAAATTGGGGAATTGATTGAGAGGCTATGATTGTGTTCTGGCAATTCAAGTTAGACTGCTGTTCACTTGGCCTCAAATTCTTCTGTTTGTAAAAATCAAGTAAATGTTTAATAGATTTCCCCTTTATTTCACTTCTAGGGACACCATGTCTAAGTAGCCAATGCCATAAAGACCATACAAATCAGACTATTCTGATTATTGCTTTGACTCTGCTGTCCATTACAGTAACCATGATGACCTTATCTTTGTCAATTAAATGCTGCCACTTGGCCCCTACCACCTTGGGGTCCCATCAGCCTCATTGTAGTTAGGTGTCTTAATTCAATTAGGGCTGTTTCCACTGTCAAACCTGGCCTACATAAAGTAACAATCACAGCAGCCTTCAAGGATGCTGGGGTTTCCTCACCATAGTAGTAAAAGGTGTATCCTCTGATCATTCCATGTATCTATCTGCAGGTATAATATAACATTCTAATGTACCAATTTCCCTAAGCCTTTGGATACCTTCTGCTGCATTATACTAAAGTAGGTCTGGTACTTCAACCTGCCTTAGTGTAGGACTGCGTAATCCATGCTTCAGTAAACCAACCAAATAAATTATTAGATCCTTTTCTAAACTCTTAAACTGAAACATTGAACAAAAAATCTGTGCTTAGTCCAAATCAGTAATTTCAGACTGGTCCAATGTTATGTTCCTTGCACTATTGTCCCACAGCCTTAATAGCCATTCCCACACATATTCTATAGGTTTCTGGCTGTACATGTGGTTGTACATGTGATAAAAATCAAGCAGTTCTTTTCAGTGTAGCATTGTTCTTTCTGGGTCACACTTTGTACTTCACTTTTTGGGGATTGCTAGGACTTAAGCCAAGGATCTCTGGTGGTATAGTGCCTAAGGCATTTGACTGCTAACCAGAAGGTTGTTGGTTCAAACCCACCAGTCACTCCGCAGAAGAAAGACTGGACAATCTGCTCCGGTAAAGATTTACCACCTCAGAAACCCTAAGGGGGTTACTGTGAGTTGGAATCGACTTGATGGCAGTGAGGTTGGAGTTTTTATTTTGGGATTTAAGCCTATCAATAGGTCTAGAAGCAATTAATGGGTGGTGGCCATGGTTCCTGGGAGTGTTCAGCAGTATCTCGTAAGGTATCTGTCTCAGGCAATGCTCCAGACAATGCCCCAGATGCCACCCAGGTGATATATCAGATAATGACACAGCAGGCACAGCTGGGTTAGTCTCATCAGATGAAGATAAGAGGGCTGGTTCTGCTGACAAGAGTGATTCAATGGAATTTAGGGGCTCAATGTCCCCAACTTCCTGATTATCTGTGCATATGTCCCTATCCCAAATTTCAGGATCCCATTGCTTCCTAATCAGTGCCCTCACTTCAACTTCAGACACCATTCTAGGTTGGCAATTCAATTGGCATTATAATTCAGCCACTCTTGTAATAAGACTCTAGGTTTGTTTTTTGGCAATGTCAGCTCTGTTACTACAAAAAAATAAGGCTTTCTTTACAGGCCACAGCTGGAAACATTGAGGTCTTTTATGAGGCATTTGAACTGTAATTCTGAAGCCTTGAGCTTATCTCCTTCTTTTACTACTTTGTCTAGCATAAATAAGACCAACTAACAATCTTCCTCATACTTCTCTTCTGACAAAATAGCAGAAAAGTATCAAATATATGATCACCCAGAGTTCACTTCTCACCCATACTTGATCTATTGGTGGTGCTTTTGTGTATTAATGTTGCCACCTTAAGCTATGGATTTGTAGTGTACTCTTTAATAATGGGGACAGTGTCACCAGTGCCTTTATGACTAATCAGACTTGAGAACCAGTTTAGAAAACTTATCCTTACTGAAAACACTCTCTTTACCAAATGGCTTAGTCTGGGTTCTCTGGAGAACAAAACCAGTGAAGCCCATATATATATATATATATATACATACACATACACACACACACACACACACACCCCACATACATACATACACACACACACACACACATAAGCTCTGGTGCACTGTGGTAAGGCATTCAGCTGCTAACCAAATAGTCAGCAGTTCAAACCCACCAGTTGCTCCATGGAAGAAAGATGAGGTAGTCTGCTTTCATAAATATTTACAGCCTTGGAAACCCTATGGGGGTTTCTATGAGTCATAATTGACTCTATGGCAGTGGGTTTGGTTTGGGGTTCATATGTACATATACTCACTGCCACTGAGTCGATCCCGACTCATAACGACCCCTCCTTTGGTTTCCAAGGCAATATCACTACAGAAGTAGATTGCCCAACCTTCCTTCCCAGTAGTGGCTGGTGGATTTGAACCACCGGCCTTCTGGTTAGCAGTCAAATGCCTTAGGAACTACACCACCAGAGCTCTCTCTCTCTCTCTCTCTCCACACACACACACACACACATACATCAGAGAGAAAGAGAGAGAAAGAGTTTTATCTCAAGGAAATGGCTCATGCAGTTGTAAAGGCTGGAAAGTCCCAAGTCTCCAGATGCCAAGCTGGAGGCTTCTGACTTATATAGCTGGAGGGCTGACAAATCTAAGATCAGCAGGCAGTGCAACACACTGTTGGCTTTGGAGGCTGCCAAATCCACAATCAGCAGCAAAATCACAGGTGGTTGGTTCACATGCTGTGAAAGCAACAATCCCAAAATCAGCAGGCAATATGGCAGATCACTGGATAGATCTAGGAACTGGAGATGATGATGAACCAGATACAGGATACAGATCCAGCAAAAAGCCAGAGATCTTTTGCCAGGACATCCATATATATTGGAAGCAGACCACATGCCCAAGGAAACTCCCTTTCAACAGATTGGCTGCTTATATAAGATCTCATCATGAGGGATGACTACATCATAACTGCTAAACACTGAGAATCATGGCTCAGTCAAGTTGACACACAACCTTCACTATCACAGCAACTAACACCACCAACAACAATAAATACCATTTTAAAAATTTTCACCTGTTTTCCTGTTATTTATTTTTCTCATTATTTAGCCCACAAACCAAGTTTTTGACCCAATGTATCTTCACAAAAACGGTTTTATCCTGGCATCTACCTTGTAGGTTTATGTCAAAGAGAAGCAAGAATGACGTTAATTAAAAAAGAACACCAATTTACATTTTCAATTGGCTCTTCTGAGAGTCTGACATTACTAGTACCAACCAATTTTAGATTGAGAAGGCCCTTTAAATGGTGAGGAATCAATGTTGTGGAAGTAGGACATTCAGAATATAGACAAACGTGTTTGGAATTTACAAATGTATATGAATATGAGGGTTCAGAATATTCACACATATTTTATTTCTGAACTTGGATAGTATAAAATGATTCAAAGAAAAAAAAAAAAATGCCAGAACCCCCTTAAGACAGAACGTGATTGTGTAAAGCACTGTGAATGATTATAATGCCTGGGAGTTCAGGATTTAACAAAGCAACTCCATCATAAACTAAGTCCATTTCCAGTGATACACTAATGTGGCTGCCAAGTGAGCAAACTTAACAGAAAGGAGTGATCATTTCTGTGGGGGGGTCTCCTCAGGTTGTTGTCATTGTGGTTGGGTAAAAGAATGCCAGGCCCCAGAAAAGAAGACATCCGTGTAGTGGAATCCAAGACTAAACTGGAAAACTAAATTAGCTAGTTGCAAGGCACAGATAAGGCCCTATCCATAGTAATTAAACCTTTTTGTTGTTGTTGTGTGCCATAGAGTCGGCCCCAACTCATAGCGACCCCTCCTTGGGTTGCCGAGGCAGTATCACTACGGAAGTAGATTGCCCAACCTTTCTTCCCAGGAGTGGCTGGTGGATTTGAACCGCCAGCCTTCTGGTTAGCAGTCAAGTGCCTTAGGCACTATGCTACCAGAGCTCTAGCAAATAATAAAGACGATCACTGGGAGCAAATAATAAAGATCAACATGACAAATATTTATATACTGTCACTCTAAAGTCTTCAAACACTACATAAAATGAGTGAGCAGAACTGAAATTTTCTTAGCATAGAGGGCTTCAAGCTGATGGGAAGGTTTATTTTCTATGTAGTTCTGATGAGAAAAACAAAGTTATATTAAATGTATTGATGGTTGTCAAAGGTTAGTGATTATAAATTTTACTTGCTTTTTTCATGTTTGCCCATATTTTATTCCATTCTTATACCAAGAAATTAAAGATAGTTATAAATATTTATGTCATCATTTTCAAAGAGCTTGGATAGTATAAGCTTGGATATTATCAAGAAAGATAATAATTAGATACATAATGTACCATATCCTTGCTTTTTCTTAGTTGTTCCACCTGAAAAATCTAACCAGTGATCTAAGCAACCAAAGTCAGGACTCATCATTCATCCAGAGGGAGCCTGGACCACGTATTAGAAGGGGAGTGCACTTAATCTTTCTCATTTCATCAGCGCAGTGTCTAAATCAGCATTTCCCTTAAGAAGAGATGTAAGTCAGTCATTCTCTGTGATCTTTTTAATCAAAACTAAAAACCTAGGCTTGAAGAGAGTGACACAGAATTTTTAACCCATTCTAGCTATTCCTTACATTGTTCTTACAACTTTCATAGCCTAGTGTAGAATTCTTCCTTTTCACTCTATTAGAACTGCAAACCAGTAGCTCATGTAAGTGAAATAAAATTTCATTACAACATGGAGAAAAATCTTCAAATGTGGCTATGGCTCCAAAGAGAATTTCGTTTAAAACAAGAAAAGGGATAAAACTTAGCTTCCACATCTACCATAGCTATAAAAAGAAAAACTTCCAAGTTTGTCACTTTTTGTGTGTGATTTTATATTATATTATAGACTCAGAATTATAGAATTGCCCCTATAGTTGAGCATGTATGAGTGTGTGTGTGAGCATGTGCATGAGTGTGTATGTGTGAGCATGTACATGAGTATGTGTGTGAGCATGTGTGTTTCTTTCTAGGAGCATGATCTACAGCCCATGTAGTTTATCCCAGCTACAGAATGATGCCCTATTGTGATATTATCAGTTTTAGCGGACGGTAACTATTTTGTGCTTGTGATTCCCCGTAGCTATAGCATGAAGAATGTGAACATTTCTTATCTGGTACAGAAGAAATTGCTGTTTCTACCCAGTAACTTCAGAAATAAACACCTGAAAAGATTTTTTCCAATAGGAAAATTTTCTAAATTCCTACTCTGAATATAATTTTCTGCTAGGCTCTGAAGCAAAAAGAAATACCGATAGTTCTGATTTATGTTCTGGAAGTTTATTTCTAAGTTAGGGGTTGATCACTCAGAACACATTTTCACATAGAAATACTAAAAACATGGAATCTTTCCCTAAAAATTCCACAAAAGCCCTTTTGCAGAATTTACTTGAACCAGTTATAAAGAATTTAACAGTATTTAAGCACTTTTTCTTACATTTTTTCCCCCTTTGGGAAAACAGATTCAGTTCTCCAATTTGTAATGTTAGACTCAATGTCCTGTCTAGAAGAAATGGCTCTTCATCAGTGCCATTGGAGATCAGAGATTACATTAAGTGTGGCATATATTTTCTTATACTTAAAAATAATCTCTTAGTATATCTGGAATCATCCTTTTGTTTTGTTTATTTTACTTCTCTGTATCAGGAAAGTCAGCTATTTTTTTTCTTGAATGATCTCGTTCTCTCTTCTACAATCTTCTCTCTAGCTGCTTTTATTATATTCAGATTATGTAATTATCATTGTTAACTGTCAGCATCTGTACATCTGTTGCCTTAGATATTTTATTTCCAAGAAATTCCAATGGAGAAATAAATAGCAATTAACTCCATAGAGATGTCAGTGCTCAGATTCAGAACCCAACTTTTCTTTTGCTTAATTAAAAAAAAAAATTTTTTTTTTTTGTGATTTGGGTGAAAGCTTACAGAGCAAATTCACTTTCCATACAGCAATTCACATACACTTTGTCTCATGACATTGACTACAATTTCCCATAATGCAACGGCTCCCCTGCCACTTCCTTCTGTTAGTTACCTCTTCCCTGTGTCCATCCCTCCATATCCTCCTGCCCCCTGAGCATAAAAACAGCCCTTTTTTTCCCATGATTCTTCTCTCCAAGGAGTGTATCTACCTCAGGTAAATGTTCTACCCATATGCCTGTCTTTTGTTTGGCTGGAAGCCACAGGTCTGGTCAGAACTCAACTTTTCTTAAGTTGTCAGGTATTGTCATTAATAAAGATGGTGCTACTCAAGTCAGAAATTGTATATGATCCTTAAGACATAGTACTGACACGTAACTTTTTCTACTTTGAGACGTGTCTTAGTTATCTTTGGATGCAATAACAGAAATATCACAAGTGGATGGCTATAACAAAGAAAAACTTATTCTTTCCCAGTTTAGGAGGCTAGAAGTCTGAAATCAGAGCACCTGCTCTAAGGGAAAGGCTTTATCTCTCTGTTTCTTGGTCCTGGGAGAATCCTAGTGCAGGGACCCTGAGTCCAAAGGACAGGCTCCACTCCTGGCTCTTCTTTCCTGGTGGCAGTAGGTCCCCACTCTCTGCTCACTTCTCTCTCCTTTTATCTCTTATAAGATAAAGGGTTTTGCAGGACACACTCCAGGGAAATGCTCCTAAACTGGGTCAGGGACATGATGGGATTAAGAGTGGTGCGTCCCACCCTAATCCTTTTACAACTTATCACATCGGATCGCATCATGGGGAGACATTTCATAACTGCCATATTACATCATTGCATACTGTCAAACCACTGAGAATCACAGTCTAGCCAACTTGACACATATTTTAGGGGGACACAATTTAAATCCATTGCAAGACATATATCGTGTACATGAATTATTCCAACAAGTAGACTGATTGAGAACTTATGTAAAGTAGCATATACAGAGGGATATGGATATAGATGTACATATGTTGTTGTTGTTGTGTGCCGTCGAGTTGGCCCCGACTCATAGTGACCCCTCCTTGGGTTTCCGAGGCAGTATCACTACGGAAGTAGGATTGCCCAACCTTCCTTCCGAGGAGTGGCTGGTGGGTTTGAACCGCCAGCCTTTTGGTTAGCAGTCAAGTGCCTTAGCCAGTAGATATAGATCACCTAAACCCATTGAATTGGATTTGACTCATAGTGACCACTCCTTGAGTTTCTAAGGTGGTATCACTACAGAAGAAGATTGCCCAATCTTCCTTCTGAGGAGTGGCTGGTGGGTTTGAACTGCCAGCCTTCTGGTCAGGAGTCAAATACCTTAGGCACTATGCCAACAGAGCTAACATAGATATAGACATAGATATGGATATAGATATAGTATATGAGAAGGAAAATGGTATAGAGAATAAATAATTCAGGAGTTAAGAAAATTGGGAATCAGATTGTGCTTAATTCAGCCATTCAGTAATAAGCAAACACATGGGTGATTCCCTTGCTCATAGTTTTGTCTCTTCCTTATAGACTCCTCTTCTCCCATCTTTTCCATATCTATATGTCCAAATCTTAGCTGTTTGTAGACTCAGCACATGTGCACCCTTTGCTATGAAGCCTTCTCTGATGCCTTCCTCTGGAAGTAGTATCTTCTTCCTCCCCTCTCCCATGACAGTTTATTGCTACTTTTCTTACGGAACATGAAAATGAAAATGGATCAAGTTTTCATGATGAAAATGGATCAAGTTGTTTAGAAACTTTCAAGTGTGGACTAAAAAACCCATTTGTTAAATGGAGGACTGAGGTAAGCTGAGGTTTACACAAAGAAAAGAAGTAGGGAGACCATTTTAGATATGGGGAAAGTAGTTGGGGAAGATGATGAGCAGAGGCACAGACACTGGAAGTTAGAGGGCTGGCTTTCTGGAAACCAAGGATTCACATTGAAAAGGGCAGAAGGTAAAATGTTAAAGAATAGTTGGGGAGCAGATGGTGTCAGGCCTTTCACAATGCCTCAGGGACGAAGAGTTTGGATTTGATCCTGATAGCAACAGGGAGCCATTGAATGCATTGTTAAAGCAGGCATTTAGAAAGATTAATTTGGCAGCGGTATGTAAAATGGATGCAGGGAGTTTATTAAAAAGATATTTTGGTAATATGAGGTTACAGGTACAAATTTTAAAGGCCCTACTCAGGCATGCTACAACAACATAAAAAAACCCATTAATTGTCCACATTGTCTATAATTCATTTTAATATTTGGTGCTAAGTCTCCTTTCTACTTGCTGCAAAAATTTAGTCACTTTCAGGTAAAATAAGTTGGATTCTGTTTTCTGAGGTATTGAACTTCATTAATTCAGGAAGGAATCAATAGGGAGGTGAAGGTAAGAGATACTAGTTTTAGCTTTTCTACATTATTATGGGGCCAGTTCCCAGTGTCACTCATCTTATCTATCTTTGAAGTAGGCACGGGGTAGTGGTCCCTCAGAGAAAGGCCAGTTGGTCCTTGGGAGCAAAGAGTGTCCACACAGAATCCTCAGGATAAGAAGTGCCTCATCCTGGCCATTGAGCCCAATTACAGGGCCCTCTCTCAGATAATCTAGTCCCTAATAAGAGGCCTATGAGAACTTCTGCAACCATCGCCACCCTTTCAGGCCATAGGGCCTGAGTGTTGTCTCTAGCTATCATAGGATGTAAGCCACTCATTTATCTCACTGTATAGCTTCTTCTCCAAATGATGAGTTGTGAAGGATGGGATGGGAGATTTCTCTCCAAGTTTGGCTGTCTGCTGTCTCCTAACCCAACTTTGTCAGAAGAATGTTTTATTCATGGATCTCCAAACTTAAATAAATAAGATCTATTGTGTATTTTCTCAGAACTCATCCCATGGTCAGGGCAGAAGACCCCCACACTCATATTTAACTCTACTTCCTTTTCTAAATTACTCTCTTTCCTCATCATCCCCTTCTTTTTCAGTTTAGACATTTTTTTCCCCCTAACTTGATGGGGAGTTGTGCATGTGGATCTGAATCCCTCAACATTACCCCAAGATCAGAGGGATATGAACCTGAAAATCAGGAATTTTTTGCCTATTGCTTTTCCCCAGTTCTGCAAAGAGGCATAATAGTGACCAGGATATCTCTTGTCTAACTCACTGAGCTGGGGAGGGGGGCAGTTAGTTGTCTTAGGGAACAAACAAAAGATTTAAGTGAAGATAGAAGTGGGCATGGACAATCACATCCATTAATATTTCAAAATAATTGAAACCACATAATTATTAAGAAAGGATAAGGAAGAAAAATCCATCAGACTGTGTGGTAGTTAAATTTGTATGTCAACTTGACTGGGCCTGGTTGAGTGGCTGGGCAGGTGGTGGTAGTTACTCCCCATGATGAGACTGGCAATCAACTCTGTGGTGGGATCTACCACAAGCAGCTGAGTAGCTGCCTTTGGGAGGTGGTCTGCTTTCTGTATATAAGGAGAAGCCTTGGGGATGATCTCTAGCTTATGGCACATTTGAACCCTACATATTGCCATGTAGTTGTTCAGCAGCCTGCCATGCTTTCCTAAACTTGGGACTTTCAGTGGACTTGAATTAATGGCCTGCCATGTGTTTTGGTAACATCGAGACTGTGCCTTTTTACTTGTCAACCTTGGGCTTGTCAGTCTCAGCAGCCAGCAGCTGTCTGAGTAAAGAAAAACCTCTAGCCCCAGTGGGCCGAGAACAGGAGGCAGAGCTGAAACCCAAGGTTGAGGGGCTTTCACCCAGCCCCTAGAGCCTGGCACTTTGAACTTGGACTTAAAGCCTCCAAACTGTAAGAGAATAAACTCCTGTTTGTGAAGACCATCCCATTTGTGGTTTATGCTTGTCAGAGTGGCACTGGGTAACCAGAACAGACTGCATCAGAGTGTTAGAATATATGATGTAGAGAAAGAATTCAAAGAAATTTCTTAAGATGTTGAGCCTGAGTGACTGGGAATTCAGTTGAGAGAGGAAGACAGAATGAGAGAGTGAGAGAAACTAATTTCTGATGCCCAGTGGCTTGATGTATCTAAACCTTGATGACAGCAACACAAGAAAAATGAACTTTAACTCCATTAGTGGTTTAAGATAGGAAGGCTCTAGAATATCAATTCACTTGATGCAGCTCACTATGAATGGCTTGATAATGAGTGTGTATATATATATATATATATATTCATTTACTTTGGGATTATACCTAACAAGATGACTGATAGTAATCATTGGCACATGACCACTGGTACACTGAGACAGGAACTATTGCTTGGCCATCCATTGGATTAGCAGGTTGATTAGCAAACACAGAGCAAGAACAGATAGATTTAGCTGTAATTAGGGGCTATTCAACTATCGATCAAGATGATCTGCCCTTCCTAGGAATATTTCAGCCTGTGAAATCCTGTAGTAGTCTTTAGAGTAGAGTATTCCCTCCCTAGAGAGTATGAGGACCCACTGACAAATTCTGCTGTACAATTCATTTTCTATAGTCTTTATGTGTCATTCCAAACCTCTATCATTTCCTATGACAGTTTGCAATTTCTTAAATTACTGCTAATCTTCCACTAGTTACATTTTAAATTGATGACTTCCCTTTTAAGAAGCATACTAGACCCCTTGGTGAGACTTAGAAATCACCCTCAAATTGCTAGCAATATATTTGTGAATCATCTCTTGGGTAGCTTATTTTCTGAGATGAATTCTGCAGATGGCTAATCTTATCCATTTTATGTTGATTCCTGTTAGCTCTATCGTCTAAGCATGACAATATCTGAATCTTTCCCAATTTTAGGTTATGCCTAGGCTATGCTTTATTTTTTGTTGTTATCCTTTAGCTTTCCTTTGTATATTTGCATATTTCTGGCATTTGTCAGAATTTAGAAAGGAAGCTGATAGGAGCATACTGACTTCCCTTTGGGGTATACTGGGAATTTCCTATTTCCTATTGAGTTTATTAGAATGAAAATATGTTAACTGTAGGCAGTCAGCACTTAATACCTTTTTCTTTCCTTCCCTAGTAGCTTTTTCTTGTCCCAATTAAAAATTAAGACCAGGATTTGGACAGATAAAGATAAAACAAACAAACAGACAAAAAAGTAGCTTTATGACTCTATCACAAGTGCTTTGAACAATTCCTGGTACATACAGGTACTCAATAAATGTTTGGTGGATGACTAAATGAATTAAAGCTAGATTGAAGAACAAAGCTTAATATACAACGCAATTGGTTTCCTAATATTTCACCCCAAATTAAGCAAATCATATGGTCCCAGGAAGATCTGGACAGCCCAAACCTCTTCTGTAGAGATGAGAAGTCAAGCTTCCATGGCAGCATCCTGCAGGCTGGTTGGCCTCAGAGAGCATGAGTGAGAACCTGCCCACAGGGCAAGTCACTGATTTCAAGGGAATATGAATTAGAAAGCCTGGAGAGGCCAGGAGTGTTCTTCCCCTCGTGGAACAGAAGACCTTGGGGTAGAGTCTTTAGAATAGCCCTAGCTTTTGGCTTTTTTAAAAAATCATTGAACCTAGAAGTTAAACCTTTGGTCAAAAAGAAGGTGCCCATTCCTAGGCAATTTAAGCATAGGAATTAGAACAGGATTTTAAAAATCAGCATTATCATAAATAAATGTTGGTTTGGATGAAGCTTAGATGTGTGGTCACAACAGGGTTTCTAATTCTAAATAACCTTCCGGATTACACAACTACCTGATACCACAGAGTCCTCCTATACTCTTCACCTTCTCACACAGGAGCAGAAGAGCACCTTAGGCTGGGGTGCAGGTTGGAGCACTCAGAGGACCTGATGACCTCAAAGAAGATGCTGGAGAGGGGCTGACCTGATTATGCCCAGTCCTTCTCTCAAACATAACAGGAAGATGTGGCATCTCTTCCTATAGGAAGGAGGGAACGGAGGTGAAGACAGGAAGAGACTAGAAGTGTTACTCTGATGGAAACCCCCTCCTGGGAACATAAAGAGTTCAAAGAATACTGGGAAGAGTGTGTGTGTGTGGGGGGGACCTGGAAATTTAGTTTCAATGTCACACTAATTGCTGCTTAATCAAATAGAAGGGAAGGCCAAGCTGATAACTGTTGGAGGACAGTGGTAATAGCTGGATGTTGCATCCCATAAAGTCATCCTTATGTAGCTAAGATTATAAATGAAAGAAACTAAGCATCTTAGAAGCTTGCAAATATATGTTTCTAAGTTGTTATTATTTTAAAATTTTGTATTACAAATGGAGCGAGTAACAATTCTACCACCATAGATAAAGAGAATATTACTCTCAAGTGATCACTTTTTTAAACCCAAAGACAATTGGTGGCTGCATCAGCTGCTGTCTAGATAAGCTGTGCCAAAATATTTCAGCAAAACTGAGACAGAGATGGATGCACTGTGTGTGTGTGTGTGTGCACATGCCCAGATAATTTCTCCTTCACTCAGAGAACCTGTGGGTATATCTTTCTCAACAAAAATGGTTTCTGTCTTGTCTCAGAGTAACAGAATCCGCAAAATGCTGCATAGCACAGCTAAAGCCAATGCAGTACAGTGAGTTGCTTAATATGGCCTTTCTAGCCATAGTCCTCCATTTTGTGATGTATTATAAATCCTAGTCTCTAAGCCTGTCTGTTATGGTCCCTTTTTGGGAAGAGTTGTCTGTTGTATTGATGAGGCAGGATTACAGTGGGATGTGTCTTGAGTCCCATTTTGCTGAGGGGAATGACTCAAGTCATCACCTTTAGTTTCCTTAAGGGTATATATCTGAGTGCTCTGGCAAATTTTGCTCTCTTTCTCTGGATCATGCAGCTGATTCGTCATCATCTCATCACAGCCACCACCCCTGGTTCTTGCTGCTTGAGACAACAGCCTGTCATCTGACCTCTCCTGCCAATTTGAGTTTGTGAGCCCCTGCAACCACATGAGTGAAGAGAGTCCTCCAGACTGATGCCTGACCCATAGATTTGGGTCTTACCAGCCTCCACAACCACAACCATATGAGTCATTCCTTGGAAGTTTGTGAATCCTGTGATATGTTGCAGCAAAATAGGGAACCCTAAGATGGGAGAAAGAGTACTGAGGGGAGGAGGAGGGGTTGGTGGTAGAGATGATAGAGTGGTACAGCTGTTTGGAAAAGCTGGACATTTGGGTCCTCTTTAACCTCCACCTCATAAGGAACAGCCTTATGCTGACCATTCTAAAAGAACTTATTTGATGAGCAGCCAAGAAAAGTTTTATTGAAGGGCATTCTGTTTGGGCTCTGGGAAGCCGACAATCCATAGAACATTTCTTCTGCAGGAAGCATTGCCCCTTTGTTTTAGAAAAAGCCAATTGTTTCTGTTACCAACAGCTTGAATTTTCTGTGATTTTTTTTTTTTTTTTCTCTAAACACCTCCAAAGTCTTAAAAGATTCACATACTTACAATAAGTTGAAATTCAGGAAGAATCTAAGGTTGGAAATCTGACAGGTCAGTGATTGGAAGACAGATTTGCATGGGAAAATGCCAAATGGCCTTACTCTCAGATACAGCTTTCACAGGTATTTAATCTATTCTCTTGAGGTTTTGCTGCCCTCTTCTCAGAAGATTGTATGACACTTGGCATTCCAAGAATCTTCAAAAGAATAGGAATTTTGTTTAGGCAATGTAAACAAATAGTTTGCATACAAGGAAAGCTGCTCCCATGGTATCTGCCCTTGTAGACCACCATAGGTTCATGTAAGGTTTTTCTGAAACTGACTGTTAAATATAGTTCTTATTGTACTCTATAGAAATATGAGATTTTATCTTTATAAAATGTGTGTACTTTACACCTTGAATCTATCCTGGAATAATGAGTTCCTGCAGAGGCCTAATTCAGTAATAAACCAGTAGAATATACAGCTTCTCTGCTCTCAGATGCAGGTTCTTTTCTCTTCCCTGGATTGTGCTTCTGTCTCTCTTTGTTCATTTCTCAGGTTGGAGAGGGGAGGGAAAGCAAAATTAGATAAGGGCAGCCCTTCCTCCTATCCTAGAAACTGTTTTCTGCTTCCATTACCTCCCTGCTTCTCACAAACTTGGGGCCCATTTATAGCCTTTTGAGTGGTTCTCAGGGTAACTCTAGAACTCTATAGAGCGGGCAGTGGTGGTTCAGTGTTAGAATTCTTGTTTTCTGTGCGAGAGACTCAAGTTTGATTCTGACCAGTGCACCTCATTCACAATGACCATTCTGTCGGTGGAGGCTTGTATGTTGAACAGGTTTCAGCAGAGCTCCCAGACTCATACACGCTAGGAAGAAAGACCTGAAGATCTAGTTCTGAAAATTATTCAGTGAAAATCCTATGGATCACAACCATCTGATTCTCAAACCAGCATGAGAATGGTGCAGGACCAGGAAGCACTTTGTTCTGTGTGCATGGGGTCGCCCTGAGTTGGGGTCAACTTGACAGCTAACAACAACAAGACCATTGTGAGAGAACTGATCCAGTGGGTCCCACGGGCAGATGTGTCTTGTCTCCTTAGGCCTGAATTTCAGAAATCTCCAAAGCACATCTTCTTAAGCATTTTATTCTCTAAAAAAAAAAAAATAATACTGACACATCCTGTATACTTGCCTTTCTGAAAGAGGTTATTTCACCATTAATGGACTTTTTAAGCTGATCTGCAATTCAGCTAAATAAATAAGTGGCAACGGAATGTAGGCTTGAAACACATTACTCTTGACAGGAATAAAATTAGTGCTTTGAAAATTCCAGCTTTTAGGAGGGTGGTCTTTGCGTTTGTGTCATCTACTAAACTGAGATCAGGAATCAGATAAGTTGAAGTAATATATTGATGATACTTTCTTTCAATTGGAGAAGCATTTTTCTAGTTTTGCACCAACTCTTTCTTTTTTATATAATTAAAAATTTCCAGTTAAAATAACTATGATATCTTAAGTATTTGTGTATTTGGAACTTAGCTGTTTCTGTTAGTCTTTTTGGGGTCAGGTAATATTTAACTGCAGTGAGGAGGAATAAGCAGGACACTTTCAGTAAATGAATAGTTTTGAATGGCAAGATTTGTTAATTTTGTAAATTTTCCTGCCTTACCTATTTCCTGTGAACATCAGTTTCCTTATTTCTAAAGTGGAGAAAGTAATATTTATATCACAGAAGGTGTTTCAAGAATTAAGTGGCATAATATATGGAAAAACATAATAGAATCCAGTAAATATTTTGAATCTAACCCTGAATTTGGAGTCAGTTTTCCTAATACAGTACCAGTGTAATCTTTAGGACATTTTCTCACAGTGTGTCCTTTCCTTATAGTGTGACATTTAGGATAGTTATGTAAACATTTATGCCTCAGTTTTCCCATATGTTGTTGTTATGTGCTGTCAAGTCAGACCTGACTCATAGCATCAAAAGAAATGTTTTCCATATACAAGATGGAAATAAAGAAATGAGATGCTGTTATATAAAATATTTGATTCTGTGCCAAGTTCATGTCTTCTTCACAAAGGACTGGAAGGATCTCTCAAGTCTTTTCATGCCAACAACTGTTACTTTGTAGTAGTTAGCTATCAAGTTGGCTTCAACTTACAGTGACCCCATGTACAACAGAACAAAATGTTATCTGGTCCTGTGCCATCTTCAGGATCTTTGATATGCTCCAGTCCATTGTTGCAGATACTGTGTGTTTTGAGTGCTTTCCAACCCAGAAGGCTTGTCTTCCAGCACTATATTTGAAACTATGCTTTGCAATCCATAGAATTTTAATCGGCTGTTTTTTTTAGAACTAGATTGCCAGGTGTTTCTTCTTAGTCTGCCTTAGTCTAGAAGCTTTACTGAAAACTGTCCACCGTGGCTGACCCTACTAATATTTGAATTACTGGTGACATAGCTTCCAGCAACATAGCAACATTCAAGCCACCACAGAATGACAAATTTGACAGATAGGTGATATAATTGCTATTTTGGTGTTTCATAATTATTAATTGCCTTTGAAAGATATTGTTGATCATCTGAAAAAATTTCACATGTTCTTTTCTTTTGGTGCATTTAGGAATCAGCTTCTTTCTACATACCAAGTAGAATCACAGACACTGTAAATGAACATGAGGAAGGATAACATCATCTCTACCCTGTCACCCATAACCTCCACTGTCCTCTAGGCCTTCCAAAATTTTATAATAATTTTTCACATATTACAAGGGAATATCTACTGCCAGATCAAAATGAAATACCTTATAACATATACTTCATCACTGCTGATCTCTGTTTATGACATTTATCTTTATGACTTTATAAGGGAGAAAGGCTAAAATAGCATTGGCATTATCTTGCTTTTCCTTATGAGTGAAGAGAAATGTCATTGTAATAATAACCAGAGGTGTCTTTTCCAGATACGTATTCCTTTTATATTATGTTATGGAAGTATAAATTTAAAAAACTCACCCTAGTTTTAAGAAATATCCAACTTAATAAAAGCCCCAGGGTCTTTTTATTTTTATCGAAAGGTATTAGAGTTATGAATATTCAGATTTATTTCTATTTGGCTTTGGAAAATACATTTTGGACTACAATATGGATTTGGGTGTTATTCAGAAAATTAATATCAAGTGAGAGATGGCAACCATGTTGCAAAGATCCACTCAGGAGGAATGAATAATTTCTCTCTCTCTTACCTCTGGTTCTCTGTTCTGTAGTTTGTTCAATATTTGCAAAAGTTGCCATCACCTTTCAGTCTTAGGCAAAGCACATTTGCCTTTCTAAACTTGCTTGTCTGTCAAGCTCTCAGCTTCTCTGGGGTTAGAAGAGATAAATAAGTGTTTTTTTGTTTCAAAAAGACTTTCTGGTGGTTGGGAGCAGGAACCTGGATTATTTCTCCCTCTAAGTTCTGCAGGCTGCATATGTAATCAGGGAAGGTGACAAGCAGATAAAAGAGTTCAAAGGAGTACAGAGGGCCACTGGGAGAGAGCTTAGTGCTTTTCTAGGGATGAAAAGTGGATCTCTGTTCCTAGCAACTAGTTTTGTAACGTGTTGAACTGCTATTGTATGTACACTCAAATCCACATTTCTGGTTATATATCCACTTCTGCATACAGTATAACAGTATATGCCACATAGGTGGTACTCATAAAAATGAGTGAAAGAAACAAATGGATATAAATACACATTACCTGCGTGGAAGGGCAGAATCCTGCAGCATGGGGCAGACTTTCTGGAGGCAATCTTGCTAAGGAGATGCTCTGATTCAGCTTGCTGGATTTCTCTCACTGCTTGTTAGTGAACATAATCAAAGATATTTCCCACTTGTGTGAGACACACTCAAAATTAATATATAGAGCCAAAGTCATTGCACCAAAGATAAATTCTAATATGCTGTGGAAAGCTAAGGATGCTGGTGATAGCAAAACTAAGAATAACGTTGCGAAGTTAGATTTTCTCAGTGATGGGTATCTTGCCATTTTTTCCAGTCTGTTTCACCCAACCATATGCTTTTCATTTGCATCAGAAGTTCTCTCATTAAGATGGCCATGTCCAGGATTCCCTCCAGCTGCTATTGAACAACAGACTCACTCACTAACTGCATGAATGAGGTTTCACTCAAGCAGAAAGATGATTTCCTTTTGTTTTTCTTTGCTTATGTGACTGAAGAAGAGAAGCAGTGATATACAGCTTATGTTCCTGGTGATTTGAAATTGAAGCATATACCACAGTCACAAGCAGTGTATAAGAACAGAGACAAAGGGTCTATAAAGCATGAAGGATCAAAGGAAAATGTCAGTGTGAAATAGATTGAGAATAAAGAAAAAAGGGGAGATGTGGGAAGGAGTGGTGCAGGAGAGAGGAACTTACCTGTCTGTAGTAGAGGAGGGTAAAAATATGAGGTAAAAGGATGGTCTTAGATGATGGAAACGTGCTTAACTGCTGACCCAAAGGTTGGTGGCTCAAGCCCTCCCAGAGGTACCTTGGAAGAAAGGTCTGGCAATCTACTGAAAAATCAGCCATTGAAAACCCTGTGGAGCACAGTTCTACACTGACCCACATGGGATCACCGTAATTCAGAATGTACTTGATGGCAACTTTTTTTTTTTTAAAGAGGGTGGTACTGATAATCTGGTACATTGAGAACAGATGAATCTAGACAAAGACTTAGGATAATAAACCATGATAGAGGAGTTCTGGTAAGTTGGTGGAATAGGCAGAAAGACTGCACAGACCCTTTTCAACAAAGAAAAGGGGAACCAATTAACACAGATACAAAAGATAATCCTAGACCCCTGAGCCTTGAAGGGAAGGATATAGAAGTGGACTAAACTCCAACTAGCAGAAAAATTTGCATGAAAACACCAAAAAAGGAGACATACAGAGCTGCGGTCTGGCAGCAATCCTGATGGCACAGATAGCTTGGATATTGCCGAGTAGTGGTAGCACCTAAAAATTAACCTAAAAATCGGCCTGCTAGCCGGGGACTGCACAGAGGACTGCTCTGGTGGCTGGTGAATAAAAGAGGAAGCAGGGAAGAAGGAGGCAGGCTGTTGTTGTTGTTGGGTGCCATCGAGTCATTTATGACTCATAGTGACCCTATGCACAGCACAACGGAACACTGCCCGATCCTGCGCCAGCTCCATGATCCTTGCTATACTTGAGCCCATTGTCACAGCCACTGCATCAAACCATCTCATTGAAGGCCTCCCCATCTTTCATTGACCCTCCACCCTACCAAGCATGACA
>NW_006921821.1:3300908-3302414 GCF_000298275.1 Orycteropus afer afer
AAATATGGATCTCTTCCAGTCAGTTGGCCAGGTAGCTGTCTTCCAAATCTCTTGGCATAACTGAGTGAGTGTCTCCAATGGGGCATCTGTTGAAATATCTCAATGGGTATTCCATCAATTCCCAGAGCCTTGTTCTTTGGCAATGCTTTCATTGCAGCTTTGACTTCTTTCTTCAGTACCATTGGTTCTAGATAATATGCCACTTCCTGAAATGGATGAAGATCGACAAGTTCTTTTTGGTACAGTGACTCTCTGTATTCTTTCCATCTTCTCTTGACGTTTCCTGCATCATTCAATATTTTGCCCAAAGTATCTCTCAGTATTGCAACTCGAGGCTTAAATTTTTTCTTCAATTCTTTCAGCTTGAGAAATGCTGAGCGCGTTCTTCCCTTTTGGTTGTCAAACTCCAGGTCTTTGCACATTTCATTATAGTAATTGGTTTTGTCTGCTCGAGCTTCTCTTTGAAATCTTCTGTTCAGCTCTCTTATCTTGTCATTTCTTCCCTTGGCTTTAGCTACTCTCTGCTCAAGGGAAAATTTCAGAGTCTCTTCTGTCATCCATTTTGGTCTTCTCTTCTTTTCTCATCTTTTTAGTGATCTCTTGCTTTCTTTATGGATAATGTTCTTGATATCCTCCCACAATTCTCCTGGTTTTCACTCATCAGTGTTCAATGCATCAAATCTATTCTTTAGATGATCTCTAATTTCAGGAGGGATATATTCAAGATCATATTTTGGCTCCCTTGGACTTGTTTTAATTGTCTGTAACTTCAAGTTGAACTTGCATATGAGCAGTTAATGGTCTGTCCCACAATCAGCTCCTGGCATTGTTTTGGCCGAAGATATTGAGCTTTTCCACCACCTCTTGCCACAGATGTAGTCAATCTGATTCTTGTGTGTTCTATCTGGTGAAGTCCTCATGTAGAGCTACCATTTGTGTTGTTGAAAAAAGGTATTTGCAATGAACAAGTCGTTGGTCTTGCAAAATTCTATCATGCGAGTTCCAGCATTATTTCCTTCACCAAGGCCAAATTTTCCAACCACTGGTGATTCTTCTCTGTTTCCAACTTTTGCATTCCAGTCACCAGTGATAATAAATCCATCCTGATTGCATGTTCGGTCAATTTCAGACTGCAGAAGTTGATAAAATCTTCAATTTCCTCATCTTTGGCTTTGGTGGTTAGTGCATAAATTTGAATAATAGTTGTATTAACAGGTCTTCCTTGTAGGCATATGGATATTATCCTGTCACTGACAGCATTGTACTTCAGGACAGATCTTGAAACATCTTTTGTGAGGATGAATGCCACACCATTCCTCTTCAGACTGTCATTCCCGGCATAGTAGATCACATAGTCTAATTCAAAATGGCCAAAACCAGTCCTTTTCAGTTCACTAATGCCGAGGATATCAATCTTTATGCATTCCATTTCATTTTTGACAACTTCCAGTTTTCCTACATTCATACTTCGTACATTCCATGTTCCAATGATTAATGGATGTCTGC
>NW_006921821.1:3302680-3303433 GCF_000298275.1 Orycteropus afer afer
TGGGTTTGGCTCACCCTCAAAACTCACATCAACATGTCACCATGGTAGGACAAACTGACAGACAAGTTTGTCTCCCTGTTGGAAACCTCTCGTACCACCCTTACCTGGGTCCCTGTGGCTGACTCCTCCTCTGTCCAAATTCCTGGGCCTTTTAATCCCCTTTCTCCCGCTCTCCCACCCTGCTGCTTTGGATGTGCCTGAGTTCCCTCTCCTCACCTGGATCCCTGCAGCTGACTGCTCCTCTGTCCTGGTTCCTGGCTTTTAACCCCCTTTCTTCCATTCTCCCACCCTGCTGCTTTAGGCATGCCTGAATTCTGTCTCCTCACCTGGATCCTTGTGGCTGACTGCTCCTTTGTACTGGTTCCTAGCTTTTTATCCCCTTTCTCCTGTTTTCCCACCCTGCTTCTTTGGGTGTACCTGAGTTCCCTCTCCTCCCCTGAATCCCTGAGGCTGACTGCTCCTCTATCTGGGTTCCTGGCTTTATAATCTCCTTTCTCCTGCTCTCCCACCCTGCTGCTTTGGGTGTGCCTGCGTTCCCTCTCCTCCCCTGAATCCCTGAGGCTGACTGCGCCTCTATCTGGGTTCCTGGCTTTATAATCTCCTTTCTCCTGCTCTCCCACCCTGCTGCTTTGGGTGTGCCTGTGTTCCCTCTCCTCCCCTGAATTCCTGAGGCTGACTGCTCCTCTATCTGGGTTCCTGGCTTTATAATCTCCTTTCTCCTGCTCTCCCACCCTGCTGCTTTGGGTGTGCCTG
>NW_006921821.1:3303533-3305050 GCF_000298275.1 Orycteropus afer afer
GCTGACTGCTCCTCTATCTGGGTTCCTGGCTTTATAATCTCCTTTCTCCTGCTCTCCCACCCTGCTGCTTTGGGTGTGCCTGAGTTCCCTCTCCTCCCCTGAATCCCTGAGGCTGACTGCTCCTCTGTCTGGGTTCCTGGCTTTATAATCTCCTTTCTCTCGCTCTCCCGCCCTGCTGCTTTGGGTGTGCCTGAGTTCCCTCTCCTCCCCTGAATCCCTGAGACTGACTGCTCCTCTGTCTGGGTTCCTGGCTTTATAATCTCCTTTCTCCTGCTCTCTCACCCTGCTGTTTGGGCACGACTGAGTTCTTTTTAATCCCCTTTATCCCACTCTCCTGCCCTGCTGCTTTGAGTGTGCCTGAGTTCTCTTTAATCCCCCTTCTCCTGCTCTCCTGCCCTGCTGCTTTGGGCACGCCTGAGTTCCCTCTCCTCCCCTGGATCCCTGCATCTGACTACTCTTCTGTCCAGGTTCCTGGCTTTTAATCTCCTTTCTCCTGCTCTCCCACCCTGCTGCTTTGGGAGTGCCTGAGTTCTTTTTAATCCCCTTTCTCCCACTCTCCTGCCCTGCTGCTTTGAGCATGTCTGAGTTCCCTTTAATCCCCCTTCTCCTGCTCTCCCACCCTGCTGCTTTGGGTGTGCCTGAGTTGCCTCTCCTCACCTGGATCCCTGCGGCTGACTGCTCCCCTGTCTGGGTTCCTGGCTTTTTAATCTCCTTTCTCCCACTCTCCCGCCTGGCTGTTTGGATGTGCCTGTGTTCCCTTTAAGCCGCTTTCTCCCACTCTCCTGCCCTGCTGCTTTGGGTGTGCCTGAGTTCCCTCTCCTCACATGGATCCCTGAGGCTGACTGTTGACAAGACAAACACAAAAATAGAATAGACAAACACAAAAATAGACTAAAAATCAAAGGTTGGAAAAAGATACATCAAGCAAATGGCAGCCATAAAAGAGCAGGAATGGCAATATTAATTTCTGATCAAATTGATTTTAAGACAAAAACTACCATATGAGACAAGGAACATGAAGATATAATTGAATAATCAATTGAACATGAAGATATAACCAAAATGAATGTCTATGGACCCAATGAAAGAGCCCCAAAATACATAAAGCAGACTTTTTAAAAGAGTTGAAAAGTCAAATAGATGACTCCACAGTCATAGTGGGAGATTTTCATACACCATTGTCAATGAAAGATAGAACAACTGGAAAGAAATTCAACAAAGAGGCAGAAGAGCTAAACAATACAATCCACCATCTTGACCTTATAGACATCTACAGAGCACTTCACCCAACAACAGCATAATATGCATTCTTTTCCAGTGCACATGGAACATTTTCCATGATCAACCATATGTTAGGCCATAAAGCAAGCCTTAATAAATTAAAAAAAAACATTGAAATACTGCAAAGCATCTTTTCAGGTTATAATGCTATCAAATTAGATATCAACAATAGGAAGATCAATGGAAAAAGAATAAACACATGGAAACTGAACACACTCTCCTTAAGAAAGACTGAG
>NW_006921821.1:3305965-3306675 GCF_000298275.1 Orycteropus afer afer
TTAAGTCCAAGTTCAAAGTGCCAGGCTCTAGGGGCTGGGTGAAAGCTCCTCAACCTTGGGGTCCAGCTCTGCCTCCTGCTCCTGGCCCACTGGAGGTAGAGGCTTTTCTTCACTCAGACCACTGCTGGCTGCTGAGGCTGAGAAGCCCCAAGGTGGAAAAGTAAAAAGGTACAGTCTCGATGTTACCAAACCACCCAGCAGGCCATTAACTTAAGTCCATTGTAAGTCCCAAGGTCAGGAGAGCATAGCAGGCTGCTGAGCAACAAAATGACTACATGCAGGGTCCAAGCATGCCATAGGCTAGAGACCATTCCCAAGAATTTTCCTTAAATAAAGGAAGCAGACCACATCCCAAAGGCAGTTACTCAGCTGCTCATAGTAGATCCCACCATGGAGTTGATTGCCAGTCTCATCATGGGGAATAACTACCACCAGCTACCCACCCACTCAACTAGGCCCAGCCAAGTTGACATAAACACAACTACCACAAACTGACACCATTCCTGCTCAAACTATTCCAAAACATGGAAAAGGATGGAATTGTCCCTAACTCATTTTATAAAGCAAGCATAACCTTGATACCAAAACCAGGCAAAGACATCATTCAAAAGGTAAACTACAGACCAATATCCCTCATGAATACAGATGCAAAAATCTTCAACAAAATCCTAGCCAATAGACTGCAACAACATATCAAGAAAATCATTCAT
>NW_006921821.1:3314258-3322845 GCF_000298275.1 Orycteropus afer afer
ATGCTGAGTGAAATAAGTCAATCACAGAAGGACAAATATTGTATTAGTCCATTATTGTAAAAGTCAAGGAAAGTTTATCTATGGAAGGAAATTTTCTTTGTTGGTTACCAGGTATGGGAGGAGAGGGTAGGGAACACTGTTATATAGGTAGAGATAAGTATTGATTTGGGTGAAGAGAAGGGAAATGTCCCAGATGTGAGTGATCAACATGGTGGCATTGAGGAAGACATAGAGTGGTACATGGGAGGTAAAGACAACAAAGATGAACCCTTTTGCACATACAGTACTGTGTTGTCAGTGAAGGCAAACATGGGCATACAGGGCTGATAGATGGGTGGACAGGCTGAACTAATAGGTATATCTACGAAGCGGGGAGTGTACCCAAGAACATGTATGGGGTTGGCAGACAGTGGTCCTATAAGTTTATTTGTATGATCTGAATTCCCACATGTATAGTACAGCTGACAATGGGCAAGGTTTTAGTCACTTCTGGGTCACAGCCAGCTACCCAGAGGGACCAAGTTGTTGAACCTGTCAGCTCGGGACCATAGTTGCAGGGGACATCAAGCTCAATTGACATAACATACTACACAAAACATTGTTCTACCTCCTACTTTGGTGAGTAGTGACTGGCATCTTAAAAGCTAGCAAGCTGCCATCTAGATGTAACGATGGGTCTCTCCTTGTCCAGAGGATCAAAGAATGAAGAAAACCAAAGATTCATGGAAACAATTAGTCCTAGCAATGGGTTCAGCATGCGATCCACAGCCTATACAACTATGAGACCAGAATAACTAGATGGTGCCTGGCTACCACAACCACTCGGAGGGAGATCTATCTAGGAGATCCTGGATAGAGAGGAAGAACAATGTGGAACAAAACTAAAAATCATTTGGAAAAATAAAAAAGGGGAGGGGGACCAGTTTTGCTGGTCCGATAGAGCCTCATGGAACCGCTGAGACTATGGCCCTGTTCTGCTTACCTAGTGACACTCTAACAATACCACAAATGGGATGGCCTTAACAAACAGTACTTTATTATTACAATTTGGAGGCTTTAAGTCCAAGTTCAAACTGCCAGGCTCTAGGGGCTGGGTGAAAGCCCTTCAACCTTGTAGTTCAGCTCTGCCTCCTGCTCCCAGCCCACTGGAGCTAGAGGTATTTCTTCACTCAGACAGCTGCTGGATGGTGAGGCTGAAAAACCCAAGGTTGAGAAGTAAAAAGGCATAGTCCTGATGTTACCAAACCACACAGCAGGCCATTAATTCAAGTCCATTGGTCCCCAGGTCGGAAGAGCATGGCAGGTTGCTCAACAAAGACACGGTTACATCTAGGCTCCAAGCATGCCATAAGCTAGAAACCATCCCCAAGGCTTCTCCTTGTATACAAGAAGCAGACCACATCCCAAAGGCAGCTACTTAGCTGCTTGTGGTAGATCTCACCAAGGAGTTGATTGCCAGTCTCATCATGGGGAATAACTACCACCAGCTGCCCAGCCACTCAACCAGGCCCAGCCAAATTGACAAACAAACATAACCACCACAGGCCCCTAGCTGCCCTTCAGGTCTGGAATTGAGCCCACACCTGTGGCTTCCAGCCAAACAAAAGACAGGCATATGGGTTGAACATTTACCTGAGGTAGATACACTCCTTGGAGAGAATAATCATGGGGGAAAAAAGGGTTGTTTATGTACAGGGAGACAGCTTAGGGGGGCGGGAATGCAAGGAGAGATTAACACAGGGAAGAGGTAACTATCAGGAGGAAGTGGCAGTGGAGTTGTTGCATTGGGGTAAATTGTGGTTAATGTCATGAGACAAAGTGTATGTGTACTGTTGTATGGAAAGTTAATTTGGTCTGTAAATTTTCACCCAAATCACAGTTAAAAAAAAATTAGGCACTGAAAAACAACAATAACAACAACAAAAATTACATTATTTTAGTAGCCTACTGAACAAGTAGTTCATTAAGTTAGACTTGCAAAATGAAAACCATACGTTATATTATACTAAGAAAGAAAATGAACGTTTAAAAACTGCTACTGGATCTATACAATGAAGGGGAAGATAAGCTTATAAAGGTCCCGATAACTCAGAGACTGAGCATGACTCGATGTTTTCCAAATCTGTGACTTTCAGAATTTGCCCACATGAAGTCAAGATGGTAAACATTTTATCACATATCATATGTAGGGAAGTCATTTACCATCTTCAGTTTCTGAGCACAGATGGTCATATGTCATACACGGCGATATTATGAGGGGATAAAGTAAGAAGTAATTGCAGAGCTCAGTTTGAGGAACATAACAGACATTGTATTTCAAAAAATCAAGCTCCTAGAAGTCATTCAACTTAAAGTTTTACTTCTCTGGCTCCTGAAATAGTTTCTTTTGCTGTTAGTAGGAACTGATCAATAGTCTACTGGAATAAAATACCAAATAGCAGGAAAGGGGTAGAGAAAAAGGAAAATGGGGGAGAATCCACATTGAGAAGTTCTTTTAGGAGTTAGGAAGGGCTCCAAGGAGTAAGCATTTTCCTTTCTTTCCTGCTCAGAATAGGTCATTATCACTATGGTCACTCCTCTTATTGAATATTTTGTAGGAAACTTAGTATGGTAATGTTCAAGTGTCTTACCCAGGGCTGTTTTGCTATCTAGGTGATATTTGAGCTCTGGTGGCATAGTGCCTAAGGCATTTGAATGCTAACCGGAAGGCTGGTGGTTCAAATCCACCAGCTACTCCCCGGAAGGAAGATTGGGTAATCTATTTCTGTAGTGATACCACCTCAGAAACCCAAGGAGGGGTTGCTAGGATTGGCCTCGACCTGACGGCATTGAGTTTGGTTTTGATTTTTGAGAGATATTTTTGGTTGTCACAGCTGAGGGGAGGGGTGTACTACAAGCATTTTAATAGGTAGACACCAGGGAGGTAAAACTTTGTACAGTGCATAGGACATCCTCCACAACAAAGAATTATCTGGCCTAAATTATCAACAATACCAAAGTTGAGAAACTCTGATCAACTGATACAGTCATAAACATGGAAGACAAATATCCCAAGCAAATTATTTTGTTCATCCACTCACTTATCAACAAACATTTAGTGAGTTGCCTCCCTGCGTAAGGCTGTGTGCTAGATGCTGGAATGCAAAGATGAGAACACACAATCCTTGCCATTGTCAACAAGAACAATACAATATGTGATATAAAAACTTAGAGCCAAGAAAGATTATTTCTAGGTGTATGATCAGAGAACTCTTCAAGGAATGGCAGTGCTTAAATGGGCAAATGTTGGGTATGCTAAGGTAAATGCTCTCTGAAGGCACAAGAAGGAAAGAGGAAACAGGGGAGGAATTATGCAGACCACACAGCAAAGCCAGGGAGAGGATCAGAGTGGACTGGAATAGAGAAAACAAAGGACATATTGGAATGACAGTTGGGGACAGATTGTATGATGCCTTGAAAGCCAGGCTAAGAATGTGATATTGCTATTTGTTTGTTTTTACTGCATCTTATAGATAAGCAAATCCACCAAAAAGTATTTGACCACGTAATGCCATGATCAGAGACATGCAGGTGAAAGATTTTCCTGCCAGAAACGTTTGAGTGGGAGCCTTTGAAAATCTTCATATCCCTTCACTTGAGTGCACCTTCTATTCACAGCCTTGGGTGTAACACTCTTCTGTACTTGCTCTGTAAACCAATTCTGCCTTTCCCAGGTGCTGATATTGCCACTTAATCTCCCATCCCTTTCCTTCCCTCAGTTTTAGGACTTTATCTTTGCTAGTATAGGTTCTCTTAATGACAATTCATTTTGTTTGTCTACACCAATGGTTCTCAAACATTAGCAGGCATCAGTATCATCTGGGTAAAGGAATATAGAGTGAGGACTGCCAGAAGAATGAACAAATCCTTCTTGGAAGAAGAGCAGCCAGAATGCTCCTTGGAAGCAAGAATGGCCAGACTTCCTCTCACCTACTTTGGTTATGTTGTCAGAAGGAGAAAGGCATCGTACTTGGTAAAGTAGAGGGTCAGAGAAAAAGGGGAAGACCCTCAATGAGACAGATTGACACAATGCCTGGAACAATGAGCTCAAGCATAGCAAGGATTATGAGAATGGTACAGGACTTGGCAGTGTTTCGTTCTGTTGTACATATGATTGGTATGAGTAGGAGCTGACTCAATGGCACCTAACAACAACAACAACAATATTTACTCATTAATCCATGTAACAACCCAATAAGGTAGATACTATTCTATTTTCCTTTTTAAAGATGGGAAAACTAAGATATAAAGAGGTTTATCAACAGTCCCAGGCTACATGGCTAGTTAAGTGGTGAAGTCAGGATTTGAACCAGGCAGCTTGTCTCCAGAGTCATGTTGTCACCCACTCCTTGTCTTAATCATGGTGTCAAAGCTCTATTTTTATTTAACCACTGAGAAAGGGAAAACCAGTAGTCCATGACATTCAAAAACTAGCCTGGCATCACAGCTAGGCCATGTTATTCTCACATTAGAAATAAAGCATCTCATGGTACACTAATCTCAGGCAAGACCATTCTGAAACTCTGGCAAAATGAATCAAAACAAGGGTACTTCATATTTTTTTTTCCAAGAACTGACAGAAATCAGGTCACTGTGTCACAGAATACCAGACAGCCCCTCTGTCTTAGTTATCTAGTACTGCTATAACAGAAATATCACAAGGGTATAGCTTTTAAAAACAGAATTTTTTTCTCTCACAGTTTCTGAGGTTAGAAGTCTAAATTCAGGCTGGCAGCTCTAAGGGAAGGTTTTTTTCTCCCTGTTGCCTCTGGGGGAAGGTCCTTGTCTCCTTTCAACATCTGTGGGCCTGGTATTCCTTGGAAATATCCTTGTGTCTTGGCATGCAATCTTTCCCTTGGTCTAGGAGGTTCACAGTGCAGAAAACTTGGGTTCAAAAGATGTGCTTCACTCCCAGCTCTTCTTTCTTGGTGGTGCTGAGGTCTCTTTGTTTCTGCTAGCTTCACTCTCCTCTATATCTTATAAGATAAAAGATGACGCAGTCCACATCCCAGGGAAAATCCCCTTACATCAGATCAGGGCAGTGACCTTAGTAAGGGTGTTTCATTCCACCCTGATCCCCATAGAACTAATTGGCTGATCACATCAGATCACACCATGGAGATGATTGTATCATCATAGAACTGCCATAACTGCTAAACTACTGATAATCATGGCCCACCAAGCTGACACACATTTTTTGGGGTCAAAATTCAATCTATGACACCTTCTTTTGGACAAAATGAGTGATTTCTACTTCTTTACCAATGACAACATTACCCTCTTTCTTGTCCTGCCTCCCTATAGACAAGCTTGGTTGATATACCCAATTATAGACTGCCCCACTCTCTGCTAGAACCCAATTCAGAATGAGCCCTTGATTCCTTGGACTCTCCTCCAAATCACTTAACCAAAGCCCAGATCTGATGATAGGTTCTAATATCATCTTACTGAGGAACCCTGTGATTCCCTTAGTTTCCTAGTGCTACTGTAACTTGTGTAAAGTACCACAAGTAGGTGGCTTTAAAGAAGAGAATTTATTTTCTGCCAGTTCCAGAGGCTTACAGTACAAATCTGAGTCTCAGCTGTATTGATTTCTTCCTCATCAGTAGCCCTGGGCCTTCCTTGTTCTTTGGCTTGTAGATAATCCTCACGTAGCATATGTCTTCCCCATGTGTCTGTCCTTATGTCTGTTCTTGTATTTTTATAACTCAGAAGTAGTGAGATTTAGAATTCCTGGTATACTGCTATGATCTAACTAACATAACAAAAGAAACCTCTATTTCCAAACAGGGTCATATTTACAAGTTCAGAAGTTAGGGTTTCAACACATATTTTGGGGGGATACAATTCCATCCATAGCATTCCATATCGTGTGCATTTTCTTCACTGCAACAAATAGTAAACTCAACAAGTAATAAACTTTGTTCCACTATATGTGTGCTCCTGCTGTTGTTGGCCTAGAGGTCACTGACCCCTCTAATGCCATTATGACTTCCCACTCTATGAGAGCCTCATTTTCCTTAGCTTCTAGAAACCATTCTCTCCTATTTATTTATTTATTTTTGACTACTCTCAATTATTTCTGGATTCAAAAGAGAGCGAGGAATGAGGGATATCATTGCTGATGTCAGATAGACCCTGGCAGAAAGCAAAGCATTCCAGAAAGATATTTACCTTTATTTTATTTACTATGCAAAAGCATTCAACTGTATGGATGATAATAAATTATGGATAACATTGAGAAGAATGGGAATTCAAGAACACTTAATTGTGCTCATAGGAAACCTTACATAGACCAAGAGGCAGTTGTTTGAACAGAACAAGGAGATACTGAATGGTTTAAAATCAAGGTGTATGTCAGGGTTGTATCCTTTTGCCATATTTATTCAATCTGCATGCTGAGCAAATAATCTGAGAAGCTGGGTTATATATAGAAGAATGTGGCCTCAGGATTGGAGGAAGACTCATTAACAATCTGTGATATGCAAATGACACAACATTGCTTGGTGAGAGTGAAGATGACTTGAAGCACTTACTGATGAAGATCAAAGAGTACAGCCTTCAGTATGAATTTCACCTCAATGTACAGAAGACAAAAATCCTTACAACTGGACCAATAAGCAACATCATGATAAATGGAGAAAAGATTGAAGTTGTCAGGGATTTCATTTTACTTGGATCCACAGTCAATGCCCATGAAAGCAGCAGTCAAGAAATCAGATGACATATTGCACTGGGTAAATCTACTATGAAAGATCTTTTTAAAGTGTTAAACATCAAAGATGTCACTTTGAAGACTAAGGTATGCCTAATTGAAACAGTGGTTATTTCCAGTCGCCCTGCATGCATGTGAAACTTCCATCGGAGTGAGCAAGTGATGGAATAGAGAAGGCAAGTAAGGTAGAAGCCAGTGTCTCGTTGTTACCTAATCTGAGATGTGACATCCTATCATTTTTGATGGATTCTGTCCATTAGAAGCAATGCATAAGAAAGACAAAAGAAGAGTTGATGCATTTGAATTGTGGTCTTGGGAAAGAATATGGAAAATACCATGGACTGCCAGAAGAACAAACAAATCTTTCTTGGAAGAAGTACAGCCAGAATGCTCCTTAGAAGTGTGAATGGCCAGACTTTGTCTCACCTACTTTGGTCATGTTATCAGAAGGGGTCAGTTCCTGGAGAAGGATATCATGTTTAGTAGAATGGAGGGTCAGCAAAAAATGGGGAATATCGTCAACAAGAAGAATTGACACAATGGCTGCGATGATGAGCTCAAGCATAGCAAATGCTATGGGGATGGCACAGGACTGGACAGTGTTTCATTCTTGGGGTCACTATGAGTCAGAGCAGATTGGACAGCACCTAACAATGACAACGATTCCCACCTTCTCATATTCATGTTCTTGTGTAATCACTTCCCTTTATCTGTGGGCTGAATCTAATAATGTGCTTCTAATGGACATAATCCATTAAAAATGATAGGATGTCACATCTAAGATTAGGTAACAACGAGAAGGCTTCTACCTTACTTGCCTTCTTTACTCTATCACTTGCTCACTCTGATGGAATTTGCTGTATTGTAAGCTGTCATATGGAGAAGTCCATATATCGAGTAACTGAGGTAGGTCTCTGGGCAACATCTAGCTCTCAGGAACTGAGGCCACCAGTCTAAACCCAAGGAAACTGAATCCTGCCAACAACCACTTGAATTGCCTTGAATTGGATCCTTTCCTAGTTGAGCCTTCAGATGACTGCCATCTGGTTGACACCTTGACTGCAGCCTGTGGAAACCTTCAGGCTGCAGCATCCTATTTTCCTAACCCACACAGACTGTACAATAATGCGTATCTGTCATTTTAAGTCTAAATTTTGGGATAGTGTGTTACACAGCTATAGTGTGTTACACAGTAACTATTACAGACCTCCATAATAGATTAATTATTTTTTAGCCTAAAAGGCAGATGTGGTTCAGTGGTAGAATTTTTGCCTTCCATGCAGGAGACCTGAGTTCAATTTCCAGCCAATGCGCCTCATGCTGCCTTAGAGCTTAAATTCTAAAACACTTTGTGGAAGGCTGCAGACTACAGCAAGAACCCAACTCCAGTTTGAGTCTTGCATAAGGTCAGATGCCATTTGAGTTTTTTCTGATCGTTAAACCACCAATGTGCCTGTGCCTAGACAAGTCAGGGACAAACCTAAGGAGGGGCAGTTTACCCTCTAGAAGAGTGTGGTTAAGAGTAGATTATGCTCACACAAAGTACTAGGGAAATTCCCTGGGTGTGTCCTTAGTGGTTTACTGAAAATGTTATCTAATTAAAATTGTTATCTAATGTTATCTAATTTAAATTTAAAATGTTATCTAATTTAAATTAAAGACTGGGGTCCTAACATTGTCTTATAGCCACCTTGTCACTCTTACTCAGGGGCTCATGGTCATGAGTCATACCCTGACCACCATGTAGCCAGGTGGTCAAGCCCTAGAACCAATCATGTAACCTTTTTAAATCTTCAATTGTGTATGTATGTATCCCAATCATGGTCCTTTCCC
>NW_006921821.1:3328905-3330776 GCF_000298275.1 Orycteropus afer afer
GTCTCTCAGCCAAAAGTCTCTCACAGTCTCTCTCACAACAGTGCATGCCCCTCAGTGTCTCACTCAGCAATGCATGTCTCTTGAGTCTCTTTCCCAGCAGCACATGTCTCTTGTAGCAGCACGTCTCTTCGCAAGAGCGTGTCCTTCCTCAGCCAGCAGTCAGAGAGAGTTCTGCCTCTAGAAGGCCTCCTATTGAGCCTGGCAGAGTGGCCAAACTAGCCAATCACAGCATCAGAATTCTAAGCACCTAAGAGAGAGTGGGAACCTCCCAGAATGTTGTTTTGTGCCACTCCCAACAGAAATACTCCAGGTGGACAACTTTAGCAATCAGGAGCTCCTGAGTTGCTCATAGCGAATCCCACCTTGGAGTTTACAAAGACTTATGGGTAGAAAAGCCACACTAAGTAATTTACTACACTGCAGTTTCCAAGGTAGTAAATCTTTATGGAAGTAGATTGCCTCATCTTCCTTCCATGGAGTGGCTGGTGGATTTGAACCTCCAACCTTCTGGTTAGCAGTCAAGTGCCTTAGGCACTGTGCCACCAGAACTCCTTATATGGTAAGATAAACCAAAACAAACAAACAAACAACAACAAATAAAAAACCAAACTCACTACCATTGAGTTGATTTTGATGCATAGTGACCCCCTTTGGGTTTCTGAGGCAGTACATTTTTACAGAAGTAGATTGCCCAGTCGTCCTTCCTCAGAATGGCTGGTGGATTTAAACCACTGACCTTCTGGTTAGCAGTCAGATGCCTTAGGCACTATGCCACCAGTGCTTCTTATATGGTAAGATCCAAAAAACCAAACCAAACTCACTACTGTCAAGTCACATCTGATTCATAGCGACCTTTCCTTGTTTTTTTTTTTTCCCCCCCTGGCATCGGTTGCTTTATTTAAGGGCTTGTGACTGATAGCTGTTCCCCACCTAGCCCCTCCCTACCTCCTCTACAGCAGCATCTCAACATGAAACACGGCCTCCTGGTTAACATGGGCAGCTGGGCCCCCACTACAGGGGAGCCAAAAGGCCTGTGGGATTATGGCTTCAAATCCCAGGCCTCAGGCATTGGAAGGTGAAGGAGGGTGGAAAGTACAGTTAAAATGGGCCTGGTGCTGCTGAGGGTGCAAGGTGAGGCTAGACAGGTCCTCACCACAGCCTCTGTTGGGATAGGAAAGTAGATTGCCCAACCTTCCTTCAGAGGAGTGGCTGGTGGGTTTGAACCTCAAGCCTTCTGGTTAGCAGTCAAATACCTTAGGCACTACACTACTAGAGATCCTTATGGTAAGACAGAGGATGCTAAATGCTAAGGCGAAAAAAATAAAGGAAAGTAAGTTTTGAAGGTATGGAGGGATGTGAATGTTTAAATCAGATTACCAGAGAAGGCCTGTAGAGAAGATGGCCTTTGAGTACAACGAAGAAGGAAGGGAGGACAAGAACCATATTCATATTCATAGACGAGCATTCCACAAGCTGTTGTTATTGTTGTTATGTGCCATGGATTCAGACCCGACTCATAGCGACCCCTCCTTGAGTTTCCAAGGCAGTATCACTATGGAAGTAGATTGCCCCATCTTCCTTCCAAGGAGTGGCTGGTGGGTTTGAACTGCCAGCCTCTGGTTAGCAGTCAAGTGCCTTAGGCACTATGCTACCAGAGCTCCTATTCCAAGCTGAGGGAAGAGTAAATGCAAAGGTCTTGCAGTGGGCATGGACCTGAATCAATTTAAAAGCAGCAAAGAAGCCTGTGATTTGAGCAGAGTGGATGAAGGGGAGGGTAGATTTGTTGTTGTTGTTGTTATGTGCCGTCGAATCGGCCCCAACTCATAGCGACCCCTCCTTGGGTTTCCGAGGCAGTATCACTACGGAAGTAG
>NW_006921821.1:3330876-3342152 GCF_000298275.1 Orycteropus afer afer
TCTTCTGAATCCACCTTGCACCTCTGGAAGTTCTCTGTCAATATACTGCTGCAAACGTTTTTGAATTATCTTCAGTAAGATCTTACTTGCGTGTGATATTAATGATGTTGTTCTATAATTTCTACATTCTTCAATTCTTTCAGCTTGAGAAATACTGAGCGCATTCTTCCCTTTTGGTTTTCAAACTCCAGGTCTTTGTACATTTCATTATAGTATTTGGTTTTGTCTGCTTGAGCAAGTGCTTCAAGTCATCTTCCCTTTCAGCAAGCGAAGTTGTGTTGTCAGCATATCACAGGTTGTTAATGAGTCTTCCTCCAATTCTGATGCCATGTTCTTCTTCATATAATCCACTTTCTTGGATTATTTGCTCAGCATACAAATTGAATAAGTATAGTGAAAGGATGCAACTTTGATGCACTCCCTTCCCAATTTTAAACCATGAAGTATTCACTTGTTCTGTTTGAACAACAGCTTCCTGATCTTTGTACAGGTTCCTCATGAGTACAATCAAGTGTTCTGGAATTCCCATTCTTCTCAATGTTATCCACAACTTGATCCTAACAGTCAAATGCTTTTGCATAGTCAATAGAACATAAGTAAGCATCTTTCTGGTATTCTTTGCTTTGAGCCAAGATCCATCTGACATCAGCAATGATATCATTGTTCCACATCCTCTTCTGAATCCAGCTTGCATTTCTGGAAGTTCTCTATCAATGTACTACTGCAAATGTTTTTGAGTTATCTTCAGCAAGATTTTACTTGCATGTGATATTAATGATATTGTTTGATAATTTCCACATTCTGTTGGATCACCTTTCTTTGGAATGGGTGCAAATGTGGATCTCTTCCAGTCATTTGGCCAGGTAGCTATCTTCCAATCTTTTGGCATAGCTGAGTGAGTGCCTCCAGCATGGCAACCATTTGTGGAAACATCTCAGTGGGTATTCCGTCAATTCCTGAAGTGTTGTTCTTCGCCAGTTCTTTCAGTGTACCCTTGACTTCTTCCCTTCAGTGCCATTGGTTCTTGATAATATGCCACCCACTGAAATGGATGAACATCAAACAATTATTTTTGGTAATGACCCTGTGTATTCCTTCCACCTTCTTTTGATGCTTCCTGCATCATTCAATATTTTGCCCATAGAATCTCTCAATATTGCAACTCGAGGCTTAGATTTTTTCCTCAGTTCTTGCAGCTTGAGAAATGCCTAGCGTGTTCTTCCCTTTTGGTTTTCTAATTCCAGGTCTTTGCATATTTCATTATAATAATTGGCTTTGTCTTCTTGAGCTGCTCTTTGAAATCTTCTGTTCAGCTCTTATCTTTTCATTTCTTGCATTTGCTTTAGCTACTCTCCACTCAAGGGCAAGTTTCAGAGTCTCTTCTGTAATCTATTTTGATCTTTTCTTCCTTTCTTGTCTTCTAAATGACCTTTTTTGCTTTCTTCATGGATGATGTTCTTGATGTCAGCCCACAATTATTCTGGTTTTTGGTCATTGGTGTTCAGTGCATCAAATCTATCCTTTAGATGGTCTCTAAATTCAGAAGGGATATTATCAAGGTCATATTTTGGCTCTCGTGAACTTGTTTTAATTGTCTTCAACTTCAGATTGAACTTGCATATGAGCAGTTGATGATCTGTTCCATAATCATCACCTGGCCTTGTTTTGGCTGAAGATGTTGAACTTCTCCATTATCTCTTGCTATGGATGTAGTCATTCTGATTCCTATGTATTCCACCTGGTGAAGTCCATGTGTATAGACATCATTAATGTTGTTAAGAAAAATGTATTTGCAATGAATAAGTTGTTGGTCTTGCAAAATTCTCGCATGCAATCTCCAGCATTATTTCTCTCACCAAGGCCATATTTTCCAACTACTGGTGACTCTTCTTTGTTTCCAACTTTTGCATTCCTGTCACCAGTGATAATTAACACAACTTGATTGCATGTTTGGTCAGTTTCAGACTGCAGAAGTTGGTAGAAATTTTCAATTTCCTCATCTTTGGCTTTGGTGGTTGGTGCATAGATTTCAGTAACAGTAGTATAACTTGTCTTTCTTGTAGGCATATGGATATTTTCTGATCACTGACAGCATTATATTTCAGGATAGATCTTGAAACAGTCTTTGTTACAATGAATGCCATGCCATTCCTCTTCAATTTGTCATTCCCAGAATAGTAGTTCATATGATTGTCTGATTCAAAATGTCCAAAACCAGTCCATTTCAGCTCACTAATGCTCAGGATATTGATCTTTATGTGTTTCATTTCATTTTTTATAAGTTCCAATTTTCCTAGATTCATACTTTGTACATCCCATGTTCCTATTATTAATGGATGTTTGCATCTATTTCTACTCATTTTGCATTGTGCCACATCAGCCAATGGAGGTCTTGAAAGCTTTACTCCATCCATATCATTAACATCATCTCTACTCTGAGAAGTCAGCTCTTCCCCAGTCATATTTTGAGTGCCTTTCAACCTGATGGGTGGCAGCTTTGGGAATGGTCTCTAGCTTATGGTACACTTGAACCCTGCATGTAGCAGTGTCATTGTTCAGCACCCTGCCATGCTCTGCCAACCTTGGGACTTTTAATGGACTTAAATCAATGGCCTTCCCTGCAGTTTGGTGATATCAGGACTGTGCCTTGTTTCTTGTTGACCTTGGGTTTGTCAGCTTCAGCAGCCAGAAGCTGAGTGAAGAAAAGCCTCCAGCTTCAATGGGCTGGGAAAGGAGGCAGAGCTGAAGCCCAAGGTTGAGGGGCTTTCACCCAGCATCTAGAGACTGGCACTTTGAACTTGTACTTAAAGCCTCTAAATTTTAAGAATAAACTCCTGTTTGTTAAAGCCATCCCATTTGTGGTATACTCTTGTCAGAGCAGCACTACGAAACCAAAACAAGGTTTTTTCCCTAGTCACGATTAGGAAAAAAAAAAAAAAAATCTTACCAAGAGAATAGTGTGATAGTTGGAGCTGTAGTGTCAACTTGGCTGGACCAAAATTCTGTGTGGTTTAAGCAATTGTGATGTGGGTTATTCCCATGATGGGATCAGATGTGTATGTTTTGAGTAGCCAATCTTTTGAAAGGGAGTTTCCTTAGGGGTGTGGCCTGCTTCCAACATACATTGTGAACATCCTGGGAAAAGAGACCCTTTTCTGTGGATTGGGATCCTGTTGTGCTGCCTACAACTGTCCATGAGTGAACAATCCACCATTAGGCCTGGAGATCTTGGATTTGTCATTTGTTGGAGTCAGCAGCCAGTATACTGCCTGCCAACCTTGAGCTCATCAGTCCCTGCAGCTGTGTGAGTCAGGAAAAGCCTCCAGCTTGACATTTGATCCAACAACTTGGGACTTGCCACCTTCTGTAAGTGTGTGAGCCATTTTTCTAAGATAAATTTCTCTTTTTCTCTCTCTCTAAGTTTCACTGGTTTTGCTTCTCTAGAAAACACATAGTGAAAGGGAAAGAAATTGGTTATCTTGTGTGTGGTTGTTCTGTTCATTCAGGAGGTCACATGCCTTAGGCTACCTGGATTTTAGGTTGTCTTACAAAAATGTCACAATAATTTTCATAGGTGAGAGGCTTTTGACCTCCAGGCCTGCCTGATTTCATCCCAAAATATCATATATATTGGAGGAGACATCAGTTAAAGACTTATTAGAACTTCACTGGAATACAACAAACATTGCTCTCCTCACCAATCCATATGCAGCTGACCTGGAAGGTGTTAAACCTTTAGATACATTTTTCACAGATTAAAGGAACTGAGGCACTCATGTTGACTTAAAGCTGAAATGCTGTAGTGGGCAGAAGCAAACAAGCTTTCCCAAGGTCACAGACTTTGAGGTCATTGGACTTTGTTTAAATCTTTATTGCTTTTGGGGTTTATGTTGGCAACTTGGTAAGAATTTCCATACAGATTATTGATGTATTTGCTCTCTATTTTCATGTTTATTACTTTTGTCTTACTTGTTTTTTGGTATTGTAGAGTAATTGCTTTCCCTTAGTGAAGGAATGTTATTGAAATTTTTCATTGGTATCTAACTCTCTTTGTTTTTAGTTTGTTCCATCACCTAAGTTTTTTTAATTTGTGTAGGTAGACATTTCCGTGTATTTTAACTGAAAAGCTTTCCTTACTTTATATTTTTCTCATTAGTATTTTAATCTATATTATTAACTGGATTAATGATAGTATTTGAATTATCAAATATAGCATGAAGGTCACTTCTAATGTAATTTCTTGAAAGCAAGTATGCTGCCTATGAAGTGATTCATACATGTTGACAAGATATATTTTATGGATAGACTTGAGCTTCCACTTAAAGATTTATTGCCTAACCACAGGCCAAGTAGTTCTTCCAATATGGCCCTGCTCCATACTTACTGTTTTAGTGCTCTAGCACTACTATAGAAGAAACACAAGTGAATGCCTTTAACAAACAAAATTATTCTCTTACAGTTTAGGAGGCTAGAAGTGAAAATTCAGAGTGTTATCTAGGTGATGAAGCCCTCTTCCTGGTCCTTGCAAGTAAATGATCTGCAGGCAGTCAGTCCCAGGCGATCCTCAAGCAAGTGGTGGTGTTGGGTGGTGGTTTGACAAACTCAACCAAATGCCAATCACGCAAGTGCACAAGCCTTTATTAAAAGGAAAATATGTTTCCAGAGGGGAAACAGAGCTCTCTTTTTGACTGGGGAGGACTGTTACAAGCAAAGGGAGTCTCCAGAAGAGTGGAGATGGGTGTTTTTTGCAGAATGGGAAAGACGCCAAACTGCTTCACTTATTGTTTTTTATACTTCCTGAAACTGGCATTTTTGAGTCAGGGTCCTGTGACCCTGATTAATTGGATAAATCTCAGAGGCAGTTGTGGGCAGCTGTAGGTGTTAGCTCATTAACCTTCTTAAATATTCCACAGTGTGTGGCTGTTCTACTTAATTTTAACTGGCCAAATCTCACAGGTGGTTGTGAGTTGTTACAGGTGTTAGCTCATTAACCTTCTTGAATATTCTGCCTCTCTCCCTTTTCTCCTCCCTTCAGGCCTGCCCCCAGGGGGCAGCCCTCCTGTCCTACTTCCTCCCTGAAAAGAGTACCTGCTCTTGGGGCTGGCTGGAGGACCCCAGACTTTGGGCTTCATCTCTGCCTTTCAGGCCCACTGGAGAAAGCTGGAGTCTTCTCCAGACTCATGCAGCTGCTCGCTGCTGAGGCTGGCAAATCCAAGATGGTGCATGGCTATCAAAAAATGTTGTGTTTGGTGTCTTAAAAGCTTGTTCTAAAACAAGTAGCCATCTACAGGAGACATCAATCAATTCATGCAGAAGAAAACACACTAACCTAAATATGATCAAGTAATTTTAAATAAAACCCATGATTAGAGGAGAGACTGTATTAACAGTTAAACGCTAAAGCATTTGGTTTGTTGAAGGCTGCAGTCTACAGTGGGAGCTATAACTCCATTTTGAATCTTAAGTTCAGATGCCATTTGAATCCTTTCTGATCATTAAACTAGCAATGTACCTATGCCCAGACAAGTCCAGGACAAACCTAGGAAGGGGCAGTTTGTCCTCAGGAAGAGTGTGGTTGAAAGTAAATTATGCTCACACAAAGAACTAGGGATCTTGCCTGGGAGTATCCTTAATGATTTACTGAAAATGTTATCTAATTTAAGTTAAAGGTTAGGGTCTGGGTTTCGTGATGTAGTCAACTGTCTTGTAAGCACAAAACAAAACAAATTTATGACTCAGGGCCTCATAGTCATGAATCATCCCTGATGAACACGTAGCTAGGTGGTCAAGCCCCAGAGCCAATCCTATAACCTTTTAAAATCTTCAGTTGTGTATGTATGTATCCCAATCATGGTCTTTTCTCTGCTTCCGTAGTCTTGCCTGTGACAGTGATGAACTGACCTACCACCAATCATGATTTTGTGATCATTTCCTTTGTTTTGAATCATTTGTAATCAGCCCCATGGCTGTAACTTAAACAGACTCCATTTGGCTTCTATACTGTTTACAGGCTGATGGTTTCCCTCATCCTAGATGATTGTCTTTGTCCTGTTTTAAGGCTTAATAAATGGTCTCTGTAGAACATGTTTGAATCTAGGGTGTTTTTTCCCTTAGTACAATGCATAGACCCACCAACAATCTGTCAGTAGAGGCTTGAGTGTTGCTATAATACTGAACTGATTTCAGTGTACCTTCCAGACTAAGATGGATTAGGAAGAAAGCCCTGGCGATCTAATTCCAAAAATTAGCCAATGAAAACCCTATGGGGGTGCTGATCATAGAGATGGTAAAGGACTGAGCAGCATTTTGTTCTGCTGTATATAGAGTTGCCGTAAATCAGGAGATTTATGTGCAAACTCAATGGCAGCTAACAAGAAACAAGAGCAGAGACCTAACCATGTTCCTGGCATAGAATCTTTTGTTGCTGACCACTGCCTACAGCCTAAATATTCAGTCTGATCTATGCTTCGACACATCCTGTGCTCTGGCCACAACAGATTTCACATAGGCCTGAGATCATGCCAAGAACTTTCTGTGACTTTGGTTCCCTGGATTGTGGAGTTTCCCAATGGCTCACAGTTTAGAATTAATTGGGCAATCTACTTCCGTAGTGATACTGCCTTGGAAACCCAAGGAGGGGTCGCTATGAGTCAGGTCTGACTCCAGGGCACAAAACAACAACAGCAACAACTCTTCATCAGGGATTTCAAAATCCAGACACAGGTAGAAATGTAGGCAGCAGGCATAGAAAACAGAAATAATGAGGTAAAGAAAAGTACAAAGAATAGCACAGGAGAGGACACTGGAAATTTACTGGCTGCAAGGAGAATGGTTTATGCACATTGTGAAATGTGGACCAATCTAGAAGGGAGGGAAGTTACTCTTTGTAGGAGAATCAGTCTGATTTTGGGTTGGTAGTTACATTGTAGCTGGGAGGAATGATGGAGAAACCTTAGGTGGAGGCATGCAGTTACTATTTTGGGGCTAGCAACATAAGCAGCCCGAGGCATCAGCAGATGCCTAGGGCCCTACTCCTGCGGGGCGCCCATCATGCAATGGCCTCTGGGTACATTTACAAACATTATTTTTAGATGTCATTTTTGGCTCTCAGATCTTTTGGCTATCAGAGTTACTTCCCTCTACACCCTTAAATTAGGTTTCTTCCCTGTGGAACGTCAGGGATTCTGTGATGAAACCAGATCAACTCTGTCCAAAACTGTTATTCAATCTTATTCAATCTTCTTTTCAGAATGTTGTTGTTGTTCCTTTTCCGCCTATTTAGTTTAAGAAAGTTTATAAGGGGGGGGGGAACCTCACTAAAGGCAGCAAAATTGAGAAATACTTAACGATATGCAAATCCAGCAGGCAGCTCTGAGACTGAAAGAGAAAGAAGAGGCTGTTCTCCTCCTATAAAAAGAACATGTATTACAATGCAGTCATTAACTGTGGAGGATTCTAGAATTGGCCTTTACCTGCTGGGAATTTGGTAACATTTCTCTGGGGGTATAACAAAATTTTACATCCCACACCTCCTGGGAGGCAAGAAGAGAGGAGGACTTAGCCCAGTTGAACAGAGTGGGAGTCAGAAAGGAAAAGGAATGCCTCCCTCTTCATTATTCTGATGGAATGTGCAGAAAGGTTGCCTGTGGCAGAGACAGGTAGAAGTTGTTGTTAACAGCTGCCAAGAGAGCAGGCCCACCAGGGCTCCCCTGTGGCCATGTTTTATTCATTTATCCTGCAAGAGTTTTGACACCAGCCAAGAGTGGGCTAAATTTTAAAGAAGCACTCTGATCACTGTTTAGAGCTTCAGGTAGTTGATTAGAGTTATAATAAATTGAAAAAGGATAAGATATATCCGAGTACCTTGCTGTCACTGAATCCAGAAGATGCCACAGCATTGAAAAAAACATTTCTTTCATTTAATTTTCTAAGGTCATTAAGGAGGCTTTTAAATATGAAAACCATGCTAATATTTTATCTGTTCAATGAATTTCCAGAACTGCTCTATGTTAACACAGAGTTGTCATTTTAACTTTTACTTATATTGCTTGCCTATGTGTCCGGTCTACCTTTCCCTCTGTCTCTCTTTCTTTCCTTCCCTTCCTCTATATTCTAGGAACTCTGCCAGGAATTGGGCAATGCTTGTATTCAAGGAGCTGCTTCCCCGACCAGATGCCAGCAGGACCAGCTTCCAGGGATCTTCATAGCCGCATGTCCCAATGCATCAGCCTCTCCAAGGGTTGCTGTAGGTTTTCCAGCTGCCTCAATACCTTCTCTTACCTTAAGTGTCCTAAGGTCTAATGCCATCACGCATCTCATCTCCCAGGCTACCTCAGTCGCCCTTACAAGTCCAAGCCTTGTGGTGGCCAATATTACTGAGATTGCCCTGAATATCCTAACTCTGACTGCGTCCTCCACCCTGGTCTATGCTCCCAGGTCATTTCAGGAGGGCCCTTTGAAATTCATAGTCCATAAACAACAAACTCCCAGTCTATCTTCAACTTCTTGCCCAAATATTCCATTCCCCTTCTTGCTCTAAGTCAGGGGCTGGCAAACTTTTTTCTGTAAAGGACAAGATAATAAATGTTTTAGGGTATATGGACCATACATTGTCACAAATACTTACTTCTGCCATTGTAGCACAAAGGCAGACACAGACCATAAGTAAACAAATTAGTGTGACTGTGTTCCAATAAAACTTTATAAAAATGAGGGGTGGGGCAGTTTGGCCCAGGGAAGGGAGTTAATCTAGCTCCGCTCTAACTGCAATCTCTCCCCATAACCCTAGGATCCTGCTTTTCCTGAAGCTCCAGGTAAAGGTTGTTTATTTCTTTTATAACCTTTCTAGATCAGGGCTATCAATTACCAATCTGTCTGTTACTTGCCCTTATTCTTTGATTACTTGAACACTTGATCCATTTCTGTCTCAATCTTGCCACCATTCTTGGAGACTTCAACATTTAATGAATGGTACATCCAACAGCCTGGTATCTCAATCCCTTAACTGTTTAGAGGCAGTAATCTTTCATTCCATCTCACCTCCACCACTAACTCACAAAATTATACCCTAGGCCTTGTTATCATCAAGGGCATCTCAATTTCAAACATCTCATCTCCAACTATCACTTCCTATCCTCTAGAATATCTATGAGGCCCTCTCCAAACCAGGCCATCAAGTCAGTTCCAACTCATAGCAACCCTATAAAACCAAAAACCAAACTCACTGCCATTGAGTCAATTATGATTCATAGTGACCACTGTTGGGTCTCTGAGGTGGATACCAACCCTATAGGACAGTAGAATTGCTCCATAGGGTTTCCAAGGCTATAAATCTTTATGGAAGCAGACTGTCCCATCTTTGTCCCATAGAGTGGCTGGTGGATTCAAACCATTGACCCTTGGTTAGCAATTGAGTGCTTAAGCACTGTCCCACCAGAGCTCCTTCCCACTCTAAGAATTCCCTGAATTGTATGAGACCTCAACCACTGGCAGCACTGTTCTTCTCTGATGCATCACTCCCTTATATCTTCATTGTCTACCAGACTTTATGACCTGGTACTATAACCACTCCCTAGAAGATACACATAGCTCTCTTGCTCCTTTTCTTCCTCTTCCTAATCCAGCCTACACTAAACTCAGATATCCTCTCAATCTGCACCCACTGCAGAACAATTCAGTGTGACAGGTAGGAATCACACAGCCATATGGATTGGATTTACTTAAGAAGAAATATAGTCATGAACAGACAGACAAAGGTCCTTGTCCTGATGGAGCTTACATTCTAGTGATATAAAAAGATAAGACAAACTACTAAAATATATTGTTGTTGTTATGTGCCATTGAGTCAGACCCGACTCATAGTGACCCCTCCTTGGATTTCTGAGGCGGTATCACTACAGAAGTAGATTGCCCATCCTTCCTTCTGAGGAGTGGCCAGGGGGTTTGAAAGTATATAGCAAGATTAAAAAAAAAAATTAAAAAAAATAAAAAAACCCATTGTCATCGAGTGGATTCCAATTCATGGTGACCTCTGACTGGGTTTCTGCAAAAAGAACAAGGAAGCCACATATTCTGACCTCCTAGAACCCCACAAGAGGAAGGCAGAATCACCATCAATAGTCCAAGGCCTATTACTTCAAGGCCGGACATGCTGCCTCCCTCCAGCCCTTTCACCAACTGTTCCTCCCAAAGCACCACCACCTCTCTCCTGGGTTCGATAATTCGCTGCAGCGGCCACACAGAACTCACAGATTATGGGGCTTATTAGGGAAGCACCAGGTTACAATTCAAGTTCAGGAAAAATGCTCAGTCTCTCTCCCAGCCCACCGTCTCTCAGCCAAAAGTCTCTCACAGTCTCTCTCACAACAGTGCATGCCCCTCAGTGTCTCACTCAGCAATGCATGTCTCTTGAGTCTCTTTCCCAGCAGCGCATGTTTCTTCCAGCAGCACATGTCTCTTGTAGCAGCACGTCTCTTCGCAGGAGTGTGTCCTTCCTCAGCCAGCAGTCAGAGAGAGTTCTGCCTCTAGGAGGCCTCCTTTTGAGCCTGGCAGAGTGGCCAAACTAGCCCATCACAGCATCAGAACTCTAAGCACCTGAGAGAGAGTGGGAACCTCCCAGAACATTGTTTTGTGCCACTCCCAACAGAAATACTCCAGGTGGACAACTTTAGCAATCAGGAGCTCCTCAGTTGCTCATAGCAAATACCACCTGGAGTTTACAACGACTTATGGGTAGAAAAGCCACACTAAGTAATTTACTACACAGTAGGCCACCCCCTGGCTTTTCTAGCCATTATCCCTTTTATGCTTCAAAAATTCACATCCCCTTCACCATCAGTTTAAGAATAACCACACCCATGAAAGAGTGTAAGTCAGCCACTTCATGCCTTTATCTCCCCCCATTTTAGAGAGCCAATTTCTAATTTGCCCATCCCTATCAAACCAGTACTCTGAGGAGACAAACATGGTCCTTTTTCTCTGGAGAATCTTCTGTTCTGCTTGGAAACTTCAAGCATCTGGATCCATAAACAAGCAAAGTCCAGCCAAGTTCAAGTCATCAAATTGCAGCAACTTAGCAACAGCTCAGTGTCAAACATCTTCTTCTTCATTTGGTCGGGTTCTGGTCAGCTCAGCCCTAGCCATCCCAGCTAGGTCACGGGTACCAGCTGCCAAGTTTGGGAGTCACACTCTTCCCTTCACTTCAGACCAGCCAGCACCTTCTCTCACATCTTCAGTCCTCAGGGACTATTTCAGCGCCCGTAGGCTCACAATTCATT
>NW_006921821.1:3345487-3358522 GCF_000298275.1 Orycteropus afer afer
TTGAACCGCCAGCCGTCTGGTTAGCAGGCAAGTGTCTTAGCCACTATGCTACCAGAGTAGGAGGAGGTATCATTAAAGAAATCACAGGATTTTATCAGTTATCTATGGCTGCATAACAAATCACCACAAACTTAGCAGCTTAATAACACCCATTTACGATCTTTCTGTTTTTAGGAATCAGGAGTCCAGGTATACCTTAGTTGCTCTGGGTCTCAGCAGGTTGTGATCAAAGTTTTGGCTGGGCTACATTCTTATCTAGAGGCTCAACTAGGGAAGGATCTGCTCCAAGCTCACTCAGGTTGTTGACAGCATTCATTTTCTTGCAGCTGTAAGACAGAACTTCAGAGGATTTTCCTGCCTTTTAGTTTGATGCTTCCTTTAGTTTCTAGAGGCTGCATAGTTTCCTGCCACATGACCCACTCTTGTTCACAACACTGTAGCTTGCTCTTCAAGGCCATTAAGAAAGTGAGAAAATTTTGTTACCAAGAAGGAATCTTACATAATGTAAGATGATCACAGAAGTGATAGCTCATCATCTTTTCTATATTCTACTGGACAGAAACAGTCACAGGTCCTGCCCACATTCAAGGCAAGGGGATCACACAAAGATGTGAGTGCCAGGAGGTGGGGATCAAACAGGCCCCTTAGAGTCTGAAACCTAATCAATTTGGTATCAGAAATATGGGAGACTAGCAGGCAAGAAAAGGAGTTCCCACATCGGCAGGGGAAATCAATTCTGACACTATGCAGCACTGCTGTCTCAGTGGCGTCAGGGAGTAGCATATCTGGAGCTCAGGGACTCAGTGAAACATCTCTTAAGTAAGTACTTCTAGGAGCTCTGGTGGCGTAGTACCTAAGGCATTTGACTGCGAACCAGCAGGCTGGTGGTTCAGACTCACCAGCCACTCCTCGGAAGGAAAATGGGGCCATCTACTTCTATAGTGATATTGCCTCGGAATCCCAAACAAGGGTCACTATGAGTTGGATCTGACTCAATGGCAGTAAGTTTTAAGTACTTCTGAGTCAGCAAAAGAGTGTGCCATAGTGAGCCAAGAGGGGACCTGAGAGGTTCAAGGGATTGACTAGAAGACACTGTGGATGCTGCATCACATCCCCACAGTTTACCTCTGGTTTTAGCAGCAAAGGTGATAACAGTTCTTGTGCGTGCCACAATGTCCTGCGTCAAATGCCCTAACTCACTCAGTTGAAGACATTGTAACTGAGTAGTCTACAGGATTTAATGCCGTCAGCAGCAATCTTTGGAGCATTCCATCATGGGGCTTGGTAGGTTGATGCCTCCACTCACTGTCCCCCAGCCTTTGGTGGAACAGATTGAAGTCACTTTCTACACAGTTTCTCAGGGATTTTCCAGCAGGGCTCAGCCTCAGTTACCCAGAGCAATAACCAACTCAGTAATGCTCACTGTGGCAGCTCTGGTAGCGTAGTGCTGAAAGCACTTGACTGCTAACCAGAAGGCTGGTGGTTCAAACCCACCAGCCACTCCTCAGAAGGAAGAAGGGGCAATCTACTTCCATAGTGATATTGCCTCAGAAACCCAAGGAGGGGTCACTATGAGTCGGGTCTGACTCAACGGCACATAACAACAACACAACGCTCACTGTATGGGCCTTTACTTCTTCCCTCTCTCACACTTTCCCTCCTTCCTGCTTTGGGAATCACCTCCCAAATAAATGACTTGGACCCAAATCCAAATGAAGATGTCAGTCTGCAGACCAGCTTTGTGCAGCAGCACACCCTTTGCTATTCTCCATCACTGAGTGAGGAGTCTATGCTGTGGGGGTGGCACTGAGAAGAGGTGACAGCAGGCTTTGGGGTCCATAAGGATATAGTCAGGGAAAATGTCCACAGGGTCAAGCTTAGGCCTCTGATGGGAATGGAGTACTGAGCTCCAGCCTTTCCTAAGCTCTAGGCTCTTCCTGCACATTTCTAAGAAGCAACTCCCCCTTCCACAGGTAGTCATTTAAAAGTTTAGGTTTTGTTTTAGGTATGCAGTTAGGTAAACATCTGTATTGACTAGAGAATTCATGATTTCTCCTTCCTAACTAGAATTGAAATTGTACCTCAATCTTCCTAGCTGAACCCTAGATAGGCTGCTATTCATAATTCCTATCTTTAAATCACTTTTGACTTGACTTTGATAAGGCACTGCATATTCATGCACTGGTTTATTGCTTTTATGCTGAAGTCCCTGGCTCATGTACATGATTTTCACTTTGAATGGGCAGTTTATAAAAGAAAGGAAATACATTTGTGTAAGTCTGTTTGATGTACAGTTAGGTGCTTAATACATTTTTTTGCGTTAATGATGAAATCATTGCTTTCATCATTTAAGGATGAGAGTTCCTTTTTCTGTTCAGTTATAACTATGGATAAATATATCATGGGAAAGAAATCATTTAAAATTATATACAGCCTTTCTTATCTAAATCAGTTCTGAACTATCATGTTGACAAATGTCCTAAAGTATTAACAGACATGATTTTCCAGAGGTCAAAATGTGGCAAAAAGAGTGATGAGAAGGAGGATATGCAGTTAATGGTCTCCCAAGCTTCAGTTGGAAAATTGAGTGCATCAGACCCAAGTATGACACAGTGGTGCCATCCTCAATACTTCATTCTGGGCAAGCTATATAAAAAATGCCAGCTTTTATTAGCTGTCTAATGGATTGCTGTAGTTCAAGGGAGTGTCCCTTCTCAAGATCTTTATTTCCAATAATACACTTCTTCTCTTCCTAACTGCTCTCCATAGTAGAAGGAAAACTGTGGTTCATAGACTAGTGTGTGCCCAGACCAAAATGAAATATAAATAATCAGATGGTTTCCCTGAGTTTCCAATAGCTTCCTGAACTAACATGCTTATTCTGATCACTGCCTACCAGCATACAATTTTGTGACCAGAATCTTGTTTCTAGCTCAGTTCTTCCTCACAGGTCTTTGAGACACCAGGTGGGTTGCTACATATGAGAACAATACTGGCTTCATATCCAGACTGCCTTTGCCCACTTATTATAGGAAGTGAGTACTGGTTCTCTGAACTAAGAATGGTATATAGCTATTATGCACTCCTTGATGGGTGCAATTAAAAGGTAACTATGAAATGCATTATTTCAAATTCTGGGGGTTTTCTAACTTAATGATGCAGATTTGTTACTTAGCAGCCATGTATTGTTGTCGTTGTTGTTATGTGTGGTCCAGTTGGACCCCACTCATAGCGGCCCCTCCTTGGGTTTTCAAGGTGGTATCTCGGAAGGAAGGTTGGGCAATCCTACTTCCGCAGTGATACTGCCTCGAAAACCCAAGGAGGGGTCACTATGAGTTGGGGCCGACTCGACAGCATATAACAAAAACAACGACAACATCACTATGGAAGGAGATTGTCCAAACTTCCTTCTGAGGAGTGGCTAGTGGGTTTGAACCACCAGCCTTCTGGTTAGCAGTCAAGTGCCATAAGCACTATGCTACCAGAGCTCCATTCATAGAAAGCAAATATTAAGTTTATTTATTAATCAGTACAAGAATTTGCCATTGGGCTTTTCTTAATTTTGAATGCTAGATAGCTATCTATTGTCAAGTTGACTTTGGCTTATAGCAACTTAGGTTCGACAGAATGAAATGTTGCCCAGTATTCTTCATGATCACTGGCATGTTCAAGTCCATCACTGCAGCTGTTGTACCAATCCATATTGCTGAGGGTCTTTTTCACCTTCACTGGTCCTCTACTTCACATAACATAATGTCCTCTGCCAGAGATCGGCCCTCCCGATAAGATGTCCAAAGCAAATGAGTTGGACAATGTTCTGTTGTGATCCATATGTTTTCATTGGCTAATTTTTTCAATTGCCTAATAAATCACCAGGCCTTTCTTCCTAGTCTGTCTTAGCCTGGAAATTCTGCTGAAACTCGTACTGGTGGCATAGCTTCCAACACCACAGCAAGAAGCAAGCCACCCCAGTACAACAAACTGACAGAAGGATGGTGGTTTGGCTGCTACCTACATTAGAAAGCAACGATAAAGGCAACGAAAAAAAGTCACACCTTTTATTAGTGTGCTAGAGAATGCTGATAATTGAGTTTAGCCCACAAAACAACTGAGGGAAACCATAGAGAATACTCTTTTTGAGAACAGAGCACATTTACACTGGATAGCACCTCTCACTCCAGAGAGGGGTAGGGAGGAGCGGGCAGGGGTTTGACCTATGCTTTTTGTCCAGCAGGTAAGGCCTTCACCTCCTTTCTGCAGCAAATTTAATTATAGAATTTGAAACTGGAAGAGTCTATAAAGGGCATTCCTTCCTTCCTAATCATACTTTAAAGCCCAGTGCAAGACCCACCTCCCTTGAGATCCTCTTCATATATCTTCATTCAACATTCTCCCTTCTGTTATCATCTAAAACAATTGTTGTCCACAACATCCATTCAAGCACTTAAGCATTTGCTATTTTGTATTGTTATTTAACAGTTTATAGTTTATGTCTCATTTCTTTGTTCAAAATTTAAGTGTTTAAGGAATCATATCAATTACATACAAGCCCAGAGCTAGGAAAGTAACAGACTCACTCACAGATGCTTGAAAGGAGAGCAGAGTGAGGAGTGAGTATATGAGACACATGAGGCTGAGAGAAGGAGTGACAGAGCCATGGGGGGATTTGGCCAGTTCAGGGACATTTCTTCTCAGTTGAGTCACTCTGCAAATGACTCAGAGCACATTGTGGTCTGAGGCCATTAACATTTGGGAAGCTACTACCCAGCAGATGGCTTATTGCTCTATTATTGTATTAAAACATATTGACACACATTCAATATGCTCTTGAAATAAAATCTAAGTAATCATACAAGGAAACAAACTGATTCTATTTTCTTTTTCCCCTATTTGTTAAACACAAAGAATAAGCGTAATAATTTTTCCTATTGTATTCCTTATCCTTTTAAGTATGGACTAAAATTAGAAAGAGCAGGAGTTGACACATCAGCATTAGTTTTCTTTCCAATTCATCATAACACACTTGAAGATTTTTGATGTATGGTCCTGCCGTTTTGTTACTTAGAATTTTACTAAGATCGATTCATAAATCCAGAGTGTCCATTGTTTAGGAGCCACATTGGTATCAGAAGTTCAGCCTTTTAAATATTAGTTCATAATCTCATATGTCTATGACTTTCTTTGCTTACTCGAATGAAATGAATTTGGCTTACACAACAAATATTTGCCTACGACATAAAATTATTTTCTAGTAATTGTTTAAAGAATAGGAAAATATTTTCAACAAGTAAGTACGATCAAATAAAATCTATACAAAAAATATTCTCCTGGGTTTTGTTGTTAAAGATGCTGCTGCTGTTGTTCAATGCTGTTGAGACTATTCCAACTCATAGCAACTCCACGTTCAACAGAACGAAGCATTACGCAGTCCTGCACCATCCTCACAATCCTTGCTATGCTTAAGCCCATTATTGCAGCCACTGTGTTAATTCACCTCTTTCAAGGTCTTCTTCTTTTTCACTGACCACTTTACCAAGCATGATATCCTTCTCCAGGGAATGGTCCCTTCTGACATCGTTACCAAAGCAGATGAGATAAAATCTGGCCATTCTCACTTCTAAGGAACATTCCAGCTGCACTTCTTCCAAGAAAGATTTGCTCATTTTTTTGGCAGTCCATGGTACTTTCAGTATTTTTCACTACCACCAAAATTCAAAGGCATCAATTCTTCAGTCTTCCTTATGCATTGTCCAGATTTCACATGCATATGAGTAAATTGAAAACAATATGGCTTTGGATTAGGCACACCTTCATCTTCAAAGTGATATCTTGGATTTTTAATGCATTAAAGAGATCTTTTGCAGCAGATTCACCCAATACAATATGATGTCTGATTTCTTGGCTGCTGCTTCCATGGATGTGGATTGTGGATCCAAGCAAAATGAAATCCCTGACAACATCAAGCTTTTCTCCATTTATCATGATGTTTTTTATTGATACAGTTGTGAGGATTTTTTTTTTTTTTTTGTCTTTATGCTGAGATGTAATCCATACTGAAGACTTTAGTCTTTAATCTTCATCTGTAAGTGCTTCTAGTCATCTTCACTTTCAGCAAGCAAGGTTGTGTCATCTGCTTATTGCAGGTTGTTAATGAGTTGTCTTCCAATCCTGATGCCACGGTCTTCTTCATATAGTCCAGTTTCTTGAATTATTTGCTCAGCGTACAGATTGAATAAGTATGGTGAATGGATATAACTCTGATGACACACTCTCTTCCTGATTTTAAATCATGCAGTATCCCCTTGTTTTGTTCAAACGACAGCCTCTTGGTCTATGTACAGGTTCCTCATGAGCACTATTAAGTGTTCTGGAATTCCCATTCTTCCCAATGTTATCCACACTTTCTTATGATCCACACCATCAAATGCCTTTGCATAGTCAATAAAACACAAGTAGACCTCTTTCTGGTATTCCTTGCTTTGAGCCGAGATCCATCTGAAAACATCTATGATATCCCTCATTCCATGTCCCCTTCTGAATCCAGCTTGCATTTCTGAAAGTTCTCTGTCAATATACTGCTGCAACCATTTTTTAATTATCTTCAGTAAGATTTTCTCTGTGTGTGATATCAGTGAAATTGTTAGACAATTTCCACATTCTGTTGGATCACCTTTCTTTGGATGTGGATGGAGTAAACCTTTTGGGGACCTTCATTTTCTGATGGGGCATGACTCAAAATGAGAAACAGCTGCAAACTTTGATCAGAACATGGAAGGTATGAAATATGAATCTAGGAAAATTGGAAGTTGTCAAAAATGAAATGGAATACATAAAGATCAATGTGCTAGGCATTAGTGAGCTGAAATGGACTGGTATTGGCCATTTTGAATCAGACAATAATGTGGTTTACTATGCCAGGAATGACAAATTGAAGAGGAATGCCATGGAATTCATTGTCAAAAAGAACATTTCAAGGCCTATCCTGGAGTACAATACTATCAGTGATAGTATTGTTAACTCATATGCATTATATCCATATGCCTATAAGGAAGATCAATTAATACTACTATTATTAAAATTTACACACCAACCACCAAAGTGAAAGATGAAGAAATTGAATGTTTTTACATACTTTTGCAGTCTGAAATTGACCAAACATGCAATCAAAGTGTATTGATAATCACTAGTGATTGGAATGTGAAAGTTGGAAACAAAGAAGAATCATCAGTAGTTGGAAAATATGGCTTCTGTGATAGAAATTATGTCAGAGATTGCATGATAGAATTTTGCAAGACCAGCGACTTGTTCATTGTGAATACCTTTTTTCAATAATATAAATGGCAACTGTGCACGTGGATCTCACCAGATGGAATTCACAGGAATTAGGTTGACTACATCTGTGGAGGGGAGCTCTGGTAGCATAGTGGCTAAGACACTTGCCTGCTAACCAGACGGCTGGCAGTTCAAACCCACCAGCCACTCCTCGGAAGGAAGGTTGGGCAATCCTACTTCCGTAGTGATACTGCCTCGGAAACCCAAGGAGGGGTCGCTATGAGTCAGGGCCGACTCGACGGCACATAACAACAACAACAACAACATCTGTGGAGAGAGGCAATGGAGAAGCCCAATATAATCAGTTAAAACAAGGGCAGGAGCAAACTGTAGATAGACCATCAATTGCTCATATGGAATTTCAGGTTGAAGCTGAAGAAAATTAAAACAAGTCAAGGAAAGTCAAAATATGACCTTGATTATATTCCATATGAATTTAGAGACTATCTGAAGAATAGATTTGACACATTGAACACCAATGACCAAAGAACAGATGAGTTGTGGGATGACATCAAGAATATCATAAAAGAAAAAAGTAAAAGGTCATTGGAAAGACAGGAAAGGAAGAAAAGACCAAAATAGATGCCAAAAGAGACTCTGAAACTTGCTCTTGAACATAGAGTAGCTAAAGAAATGGAAGAAATGATAAAATAAAAGAGCAGAACAGAAGATTTCAATGGGCAGCTCAAGAACACAAAGTAAAGTATTATGATGAAATGTGCAAAGACTTGGAGTTAGAAAAACAAATGCAAAGAACACACTTGGCATTTCTCAAGTTGAAGGAACTGAAGAAAAAATTCAAGCCTCTAGTTCCAGTATGGAAGTATTCTGTGGAAAAATATTGAATGATGCAGGAAACATCAAAAGGAGATGGAAAGAATACAGAGTCATTGCACTAAAAAGAATTTGTCTATATTAACCATTTCAGGAGGTATCATATGATCAAGAACTCATAGTATTGAAGGAAGAAGTTCAAGCTGTGCTGAAGGAATTCACGACAAACAAGGATGCAGGAATTGATGGAGTAACCATTGAGATGTTTCAACAAATGATTGCAGCACTGTTGGCACTTACTCATTTATTTCAAGACATGTGGAAGACAGTTATATGGGCAATCAAACGGAAGATATTGATATCTGTGCCCATTCCAAAGACAGATAATCCAACAGAATGTGGAAATTATTGAACAATATCATTAATATCACACATTGTTGTTGATAGTTGCCATCAAGTCAGCTCTGACTCATGGCAATCTTATGTATTAATATAATGAAACATTGCTTGGTCTTGTGCCAAATTCAGGACTGTTGTTATGTGTGAATTCATTGTTGTGGCTACTGTGTACTCATTGACGGTATCCCTTGTTTTAGCTGATTCTCTACTCTACAAAATATGGTATCTTTTTCTAGTGATTCATCTTTCCTGATGATCCATCTGAAGTGAGAAGAAGTCTTACCTCCTTGCTTCAAAGAACATTATGGCTGTGTTTCTTCTAAGACTGATTTGTTAGTTCTTTTGTCAGACAATACTATATTCACTATTCTCTGCTAATACCACATTTTGATTATATCAATTTTTTTGTTTTTTGTTTTCATTGTCCAGCTTTTGCATGCATACAGGGTGATTGAAAATGTCATGGTTTGGATCAAGTGCACTTAAGTCATCAAAGAGACATCTTTGATTTCTAAACTTTAAAGAGGTCTTTGCAGCAGATTTGCCCAATGCAATGCATTATTACTTGATTTCTGCTTCCATGGACATTGTTTATCCAAGGAGAATGAAATAGTTGACAAGTTCAATTTTTTTCTTCACATATCATGATGTTCTTTATCAGTCCAATTGTGAGGATTTTTTTTTTTTTTTTTTTTAATGTGCAGATGTAATCCATATTGAAGGCTATAGGCTTTGACATTCATCAGTAAATGCTTCAAGTCATCTTCCTTTTTAGCAAGCAAGGTTGTGGCATCTGTATATGGTAGGTTGTTAATGAGACTTTCTCCAATCCTGATGCTTCATTTTTCTTTATATAATCCAACTTCATGGATTATTTGTTCAACACACATAGTGCTCGAAGATGAGCCCTCCAGGTTGGAAGGCCCTCAAAATATGATTCAGGTAAAAGCTGTCTTCTAAAAGTAGTCAGTCCACCTTAATGATGTGAGTGGAATAAAGCCTCGAGAATTTAATTTGCTGATGTGGCATGACTCATAAAGGAAATTAATAGTTGCCAACATCCATTAGTAGTTGGGATGTGAAATATATAAAGTATAAATTAAGGACAATTGGAAATCATCAAAAATGAAATGAAATGCTTGAAAATTGTTATCTCAATTGTTAGTAAGTGAAATGAACTTACATTGGACATTTTGAATCTAATAATCATATGGCCTACTATGCTGCTGTTGTTGTTGTTGTTATGTGCTATTGAGTCGGCCCCGACTCATAGCGACCCCTCCTTGGGTTTCCGAGGCAGTATCACTACGGAAGTAGGATTGCCCAACCTTCCTTCCGAGGAGTGTCTGTTGGGTTTGAACTGCCAGCCTTCTGGTTAGCAGTCAAGTGCCTTAGGCACTATGCTACCAGAGCTCCCGCCTACTATGCTGGGAACAATAAATTGAAAAGGAATATTGCTGCATTCATTGTTAAAAGAACATTTAGAGATCTTTCCTGAAGTACAATGTGGTCACTGGAAGGTTGATATCCATATGTCTATAAGGAAGACTGGTTAATACAACTATTAATCAAATTTATACACAAAATATGAATGGCAAAGATAAAGAAATTGAAGATTTTCACAACTTGCTGCAGTCTGAAATTGATGGAACATGCAATCAAGATGAATTGATAATTACTGGTGCTTGAAATATGTAAGTTGGAAACAAAGAAGAAGGATCAGTAATGGGAAAATGTAACTTTGGTAGTAGAAACAACACTGAAGATAGCATGATGGAATTCTAGAAGACCAATGATTTATTCATTGGAAATACTTTATTTCAACAGCATAATTTCTGACCTTACATATGGATCTTATTTACACAGGAATCAAATTATCTACATCCATGGAAAGTGATGATAAAGAAGGTCAATATTATCAGTCAAGACAAGGCAAAGGAGTCAACTGTAAGAATAGAGCATGAATTGCTTATGCCCAAGTTCAAGTTGAAACTCATGAAGAAAATCAAAGCAAGTACACAATTGCCAAAATATGATCTAGAATACATTTCACTTGAATTTAGAGCTCACTTCAAGAGTATATTTAATATACTGAATATCAATACCTAAGAACAGTAGAATTGTAGGAAGACACCATTAAAAGATAGTGAAACTTTTAAATTAAATTTTAGTCCCCTCTATGTCTGGCTCTGTTTCCTGAAAACACTCCTAATTAAAATCTTACAAGTTTAATATTCCTTATCAATATTTTTAAAAAGAACTTACATTCTTTGCCTCTTGATTTCTTAATGAGGAACATCAAATATTCATCATATTATGATTAAAGCATTTTGAAAAACAAGCCTTTGTTATTTCAGTCCTCCTCCATTCATTCTATCCCAGGGTTTCACAAATTATGGCTCCCAGGCCAAATATGGCTGTAGCCCACTTTTGTGTGGAATGTAAGTTAAGAAAAATTTTTACATTTTTGAATGTTTGACAAAACATTCAAAGAGTAATATTTTGTGATGCATAGAAGTTATGTTGTGGTGTTAGTTGGTTCTGATTCATGGTGACCCCATATACAACAAAACAAAATGCTACTTGGCCTTGTGACAGTTTTATAATCACCAGTATGCTCCAGTCCATTGTTGCAACAACTGTTTATTTTGAATGACTTCCACCATAGGGACCTCATCGTCCAGCACTATAATGGAGAATATTCTGTTGGATCCACAGTGTTTTTATTGGCTAATTTTTACCAGTAGATTGCCTGGGCTTTCTTCCTAGTCTATCTTAATAGGAAGCCCTGCTGACACTTGTCCATAATGTGTGACCATGCTTGTATTTGAAATACCTATGACATAGCTTCCAGTATCTGAACAACATGCAAGCCACCACAATAAAACACATTTATAGATGTGTGGTGGATGAAAATTACATAAAATTCAAATTCCAGTGTCCATAATAAAGTTTTATTGAAACACAGCCATGATCATTTTCTTGTGTATGGCAACTTTCATACTGCAGTGGAAGAATTGAACAGACTATATGGTCCACAAAGTCTGAAATATTTTTTGATTGGGCCTTTATGGAGAATTTTTGACAACTCCTGTTCTATTCTGTTAACTCTTTCATGCAGATAACTCTGTCCACCTCTCCTCCCATTCTAGCACCTGTCATTAGTTACCTTTAAGCTCATGTCCAGCTCCTAACACTTTTGTGAAGTTTTTGTTTATATTAGTAAGTCCACACTGAGTTTCCCTTTTCTTTATGCCAACAAAGCCATCCAGAAATGGACACACTGCAACTTGGGACTTGTAGTATCCTACACTTAAGATGGCTCCAACAATTCCTGGTATTCATATCCTGTATGAAATAAGTGAGAAGAATGATGAGAGGAAGCTCCCACACTGTCAGAGCGTTAGTGTGCATGACCAATCGCATACAGTGGCAGGGACTGTGTCATTTCTGACATTAGATTATAATAGACACTTTGTCTTCCATTTTGGTTGCTCTCTTGCACCAACTCTTAGATCAATTTTGGGAAATCATGTAAGCAGCCCTATGGAGAAACTGTGTGGAGATGAAGCCTCCTTCCAATAGCCATGTGAGTTAGATTGGAAGTGGAACCCACCCATGGCCAAGAATCCAGAGACTGTGGCCCAAGCTGACAGATTGATTGTAACCTCATGAGAGATCTTCAGCTAGAACCACCTAGCTTAGTCACTAGCTAAGTTTATGGTCCCCAGAAACTGAGAAAATAAATCTTTATTGTTTTGAGTTGCTAAATTTTGGGATTATTTGTTACATAGCAACTGCTAGCTGATCCAGAACTCAAACGTCATTTTCTTTTCACCAAGGCACTATCCTTTTTTCCATTCTGATAGCAGTCTGTTACTTCTCTTGAAATGTGATTTTTATTCCCCTTAATGACTTTGCCTCATCTGTGAGATTTGGTGCTTGAAAGAGTTTTCTTGACTATGAGCTTTTGCTTCTCTTTTCAACTGGGATCCAGCATTTCCCTTAGTTGTTTGCTCCTCAGGGACTTTATAGCTTAGTTTCAACTCCTTAATCACTTCCACCCAGAATAGAAATCATTTCCAGGTTGTTGAGTCTAAATGTCAAATAAAGCAATCAATGCCCAGGTCTGAAGATTAATACTTTTAACTAGTAAAATAGGCAGAAAATCCCCCAGGGGAAAAATAACTTGTTGTGTCTTTAAAAAATATACTTGCCAGTATAATTTTATATCTAGCCTTTCACTTGGGGAAAGTAAAGGATATAAGGGAACTTAGAAGCAGGGAGAAAATTTAGAAATCATATAATCTGACTTCTTGATGAAAATGATGCCCCTGAAATTATTTGACCTTCCCAAGGTCACTCAGTACTTAGTGGGTCCCTGAGTGCCATGAAAGCCCATTTAAGTGTAACAGATTTATGAAGAATGTTGTTGTTGTTGTTAAGTGCCGTCGAGTCGTTTCCGACTCATAGTGACCCCATGCACAGCAGAACGAAACACTGCCCGATCCCATGCCAGCCCCACAATCC
>NW_006921821.1:3382542-3386937 GCF_000298275.1 Orycteropus afer afer
TGGGTTTACTCAGATGATGCAGCTCTTTCCCAGTCCTATTTTGAGAGCCTTCTAACCTAACCAGACCATTCATAAAGTTGCATGGTAATGTATCAGACAGTGTTTCTTTGCTATTCATAAGGTTTTCCCTGGCCAATTCTTTGAGAAGTGGATGGGCTCTTCCTTCTTCCTAGTCTGTCTCAGTCTGTAAGCTGTGATGATACCTGTGCACCATGTGCATCCCACTGGGTTAGAAACACCAGTGACTCAGCCCCAAAACTCACATCAACACGTCACCACGGTAGGACAAACTGACAGACAAGTTGGTCTCCCTGTTGGAAACCTCTCATACCACCCTTCCCTGGGTCCCCACTGCTGACTCCTCTTCTGTCCGGGTTCCTGGGCCTTTTAATCCCCTTTCTCCCACTCTCCTGCCCTGCTGCTTTGGGCATGCCTGAGTTTCCTCTCCTCACTGGATGCCTATGGCTGACTGCTTCTTTGTCCAGGTTCCTGGCTTTTAATACCCTTTCTCCTGCTCTCCCGTCCTGATGCTTTGGGCGTGCCTGAGTTCTCTCTCCTCACCTGGATCCCTGCGGCTGACATCATATTGCCCATATCAAATCTGCTGCAAAAGACTTTTTAAAGTGTTAAAGAACAAAGATGTCACTTTGAAGACTAAAGTGAGTCTAACTGAAATCATGGTGTTCTCAATAGTCTCATATGCATATGAAAGCTGGACAATGAATAAGAAAGACTGAAGAAGCGTTGATGCTTTTGAATTATGGTGTTGGTGAAGAATACTGAAAAAACCATGGACTACCAAAGGAACTAAAAATTTTATCCTGGGAGAAGTGCAGCCAGAATGCCTCTTGGACATGAGAATGGCCAAACTTTATCTCATCTACTTTGGTCATGTTGTCATAAGGGACCATTCCCTGGAGAAGGATATCAAAGTGGAGGGTCAGTGAAAAAGGGGAAGAGCCTCAACAAGATGGATTGACACATGGCTGCAACAATGGGCTCAACTACAGCTAGGATTGTGAGGAGGGTACATGACTGGGCAGTGTTTCATTCTGTTGTATGTAGGGTCATGATGAGTTGGAGTCAACTCAATGGCACCTAACAACAAGTAAAAGACTGACTTGCTCATGAAAATCACTCGTCATGTGCCCTTACTCACAACTTTCATACACTGGAATCTGTACTACTTTTTTTTTTTTTTTTGGTTCCTTATCTTCTTTCTCTCTCTGAAGTGGCAGTCTTAGTTTTAATTGCTGACTGAAAAGAGATGAAGACAAGGATTTGTGAACTAGGAACAACCACTGTGTGTAATACATATAATCAGAGTAAGCAAGTAAAAGGTCAGAATTAAAAACTGAGTCTTGTTTTCATACATGATAAATTGTTTAGCATAGGTGCTATGGTTTAAAATTCCTCTCTCAACTGATTGGATGTTTTAGTATGCAAATAAGGTGTATGTGGCTACTGAGGTGATTGATCAATTTGTGCTCTTGATAACAGGAGTATGCTTATAAAAGGTCTAATTCCACACAGGTTGAGGGGGACCTCACTACTGTCAAGAAGAAGAGCAGGGAGTGAAGTACATCCTTTAGACCTGGGGTCCCTGAACTGAGAACTTCCTAGACCCAGGAGATAGAGAGTTGTAACACTGGAGATAGTATCAGACAGCACAAGATGGCATGAGAGAGACAGTGTAGTGGCAGGACTGGTTGGAACCAGGAGATGACTACAGTGGTTTTCCAGCCCAAGGGGTTAGGTGGCAGCAATGGGCTTGCCAATCCACAAAGCAAGAGAGCTGATCACCTTTTGGCAGGTTGCTTACTGTTGGAGTGCACTTGATATGGAGCCTAAAGAGCTGTGATACTTGCCCAAGAGGGTCCAAGGCAGAGGTGAGGTCTAAGCAGGGCAGAGGCTGAGATAATGCTACCATGGTCAGGGGAAGGGCTTGCTAGCCCAGCTGAGAGGGGGCTAGCCAAGCCAAGAGGGGGCTAGCCTGGCCATGGAGGGCTGCCTGCCTGTAGGCACAGCTGAGAAGGGGCTGAGAGCTGTTTGAGTTGGAGGCTGTTCTGCTAAACTTATTGTATCCTGTCTTGTGGGTTGTTCCTGTTACTTCCAAATTGATCCTGAATTGTAACCTCTTACTCCCCTAATAAACACAACTGTGGGGGGGAAAAAAATCATCCTCAAGGAGTGTATTTATCACTCTCACATGCTTACTTTCCAGTCAAGAAAAAATACAGGGTAAAGGAAACTTAAGTTAATCCAAATGCCATACTGAGATTCTTTTTCTTAAGAAATGCTAGAAATTATTTAAAATAATGTCTCTCTTCATTTGAGACTTTCTCAATTGCTTTTTTGCATTGTGATTTTTAGATGTGCTATTAACTTTCCTACATAGTATTAATAAAATGAATGTGTTTTGCTTGTATTATGAGAAATAATAATAAAGTGGAGAAAAGTATAATACCAAACACATAGTATTGTGGTAAGTGCTTTTTTTTTTAACATGTGTAGACTCACTTGATCTTACTTATTATTAGCATTACTATTTTACAAATAGGAAATTTGAGAAATTCATTACCTGTCCAAGGTCACAGAGTAAGTAAAGTGAGTCCAGGCAGTGGGGCCCAGGTGTCTGTGGTCTTATCCACTATGCTATACTGGCACTCAACAGATTATACTCCAGACCAAGGGTAGATTCAGCTGAGGCTAATCTTGCACAGATACCAGTGATACAAAATACCCACAATCCTTACAGAAACAACAGAAGACAGACATAGAGCAATTCGTGGGAGGAAAAACATGAAACAAAATCCAAAAACATAATAATGACCAGAATTACCGGTTGGATGGAGTCTTGGGGACTCCCAATACTATGGCCCTGAGATACACTTTGGGCCTGGAATACAACTCACTCCCAAGGGCTGGTTCTCAGCCCAATAGTAAATAAGATGTACATACAGACCACTCAACCCAGGGTGACGCACCTACATACTCTACAGAGGTACATCTCTTGGAGCAATAGACAACAGGGCGCCAGAGGGGCAACACAGGAAAAGCAGGACACACAAGAGTGCATAACTATGAAGGGCAAGGGAGAGGGAGTTACTGAGAAGGGAGAGGAGGAGAGTGGGTTAGGGTTGGGGATGGTAATTGGGGAGTGAAACTCAATGTACACAAAATGTTGAATATAAAACAAATTCTGCTCTGTAAATTTGCACCTAAAGCACAATAAAAGATAAAATAAATAAAGTATTAAGAAACAAAGATGTCATTTTGAAGACTAAGGTGTGCCTAACCTAAGCCATAGTATTTTCAATTGCCTCATATGCATGTGAAAGCTGGAAAATGAATAAGGAAGACTGAAGAAGAGTTGATGCCTTTGAATTGTGGTGTTTGTGAAGGATACTGAAAATACCATGGACTGTCAGAGGAATGAACAAATATATCCTGGAAGAAGTGCAGCAAGAATGCTCTTTGGAAGTGAGAATGGGTAGCCTTCATCTCTTCTACTTTTGTCATGTTGTCAGAAGGGACCATTCCCTGGAGAAGGGTATTGCTAAATAGTCCTCAGAAATGGTTTATATGAGTTTACCTCTTTGTAATTTTGCATAACTGTGTCAGTTCCCCTTATTCTTGCCAGTGCTTTCATATTTTTTATAATTTATTTTTTTTATTGTTGAGAATATATGCAGCAAAACATACACCAATTTAACAATTTCTACATGTAAAATTCAGAGACACTGATTACATTCTTTGAGCTGTGCAATCATCCTGACACTCCTTTTCCAAATTGTCCCTCCCATATTAAAATAAATTGACTGCCCCCAAAGCTTCCTATCTAATTTTACAAGTTGCTATTGCCAATTTTATCCCATATAGTTCTCAAAAGACTACAATGCTCAAGGCAGACATTCTTTACTAGTTAAGTCACATTTGTTTGTTTGTTTTTTGCCATTTTAATGCTACTGTAAGGTGAAGAAATAAATACGTGATAGTTTTAAGGATGGCATACGTCAACATATGCCAACAAGTTAGCATTTTATGCCTACTTGGAATGTTTTTGAGATGTTGCTTCTGAAATTCAAATTATTTTTTGCTACATATGTTGTTGTTGTTGTTATGTGCCATTGAGTTGGACCCGACTCATAGTGACCCCTCCTTGGGATTCCGAGGTGGTATCACTAAGGAAATAGATTGCCCAACCTTCCTTCTGAGGAGTGGCTGGTGGGTTTGAACCGCCAAGCCTTCTGTTTAGCAGTCAAGTGCCTTAGGCATTATGCTACCAGAGCTCCTTTGCTACATATGCTTTTTAAAAATGCATTCTATTGAAATATAACTTATGTACAGTGAAGTACACAAAACTAAAGTGACATGGGTCAATGCATTTTTTTT
>NW_006921821.1:3387037-3392136 GCF_000298275.1 Orycteropus afer afer
TAACCCAGCGGGATGCACATGGTGCACAGGTATCATCCCAGCTTACAGACTGAGACAGACTAGGAAGAAGGAAGAGGCTGTCCACTTCTCAAATAATTGGCCAGAGAAAATATTATGAATAGCAAAGAAACACTGTTTGATACATTACTGCACAACAACTTGTCATGGGAGGTGATTCTAATTCATGGCAACCCTATGCATGTCAGAGTAGAATTGAGCTTTTTCCATAGTTTTTTCAATGGCTGAGATTTTGGGAGAAGATTACCAGGCCATTCTTCTGAGGCACCTCTGGGTGGACTTGACCCTCCAATTTTTTGGTTAACAGCTGAATGTATTGATCATTTATATTACCTATGGATGTTAGATAAGACACAAAGCCTGGATCAAACAGCAGCTAGTAGATCTGATTATCCAGACTCTATTAAAAAAAATAAGAATCTTTGCTCTACTTATGATCTCACTGTATGATTAATTAGGTGGATCTCCATTTTTTCTAGAAGCACAAAAACAAGAAATAAGGACTAGTTCCATCTTGGGTAAAAAAAAATTCAAAATAGGCTTATAGAAGGCCCAAGAATGGGACTGAAAATGTAGATAGTAAAAGAGTAGAGTGTGAAAGAAGTGAGAGGAGTGGTGAGAGGAAGCTTCAGTCTTTTACTTGGTATTCTTCTATATTTTTGAATCTTTTACAATAAGAATGTGTTTATGCATTTCTTGCATAAATTTTACAAAGTTCTTCTTTAAAAAAAAGTTGGAAGTAAAATTTGTCAACACGTGTTTCACGCACGCAACTTCAGTAATTGTCCTTACCAAATAAATAGGCATAAGTGAATTGTTGGAGGAAATCCAAAATGGCCAAGAAATTAAGCAGTATACCTAGATGCAAGTGACACTCAAAAGCAAGGGATTCTAACACAGATGACCCCATGAGAAGAATGGGGTTAAGTAACAGTTTAAGAGATTTGAGTTATCTGTAATGAAGGGCTTCTTTATGGCAAAGCTATTATAAGCAGGAAGGAAATTTAGTAACAGATTATTCAGGCAAACTGGGAATCTTTTTCCTTGGATATTTTACAAATGGAATGCAAAAGCACTTGTTTCTGATGAGTTAGGTATAGTTCAGCTTGTGGGTTGAATTAATCAAAGCCTTCTCTATTTAACAAAGGGGAAAAAAAAAAAAAACACAAAACACCTAATAGCAACTTTGATACTCATAGTCAATATGCAATCATTTTAAAATAAAATTAATATGGAGGGATAAATCTGTCTGTTCCAAACACCTAATTAAATATCAGAAAATGAATTCAAATTTAATTGAAATTTTCCTGTAAATGTCTTCTCTCTATTACTTACCTGTGGTTCAAGTCCAGACACCCAAGTTTTTAAACTGTTTTAAAATTTAACTATATTATCTAATTTTCTACATTAGGCACATATTCTTGTGTAATTGGAAAAAAAACACACACATAAAAACTACGGTGGGGGAAAAGAGGCAAATATTCTGGCAAATTTCATATAGTAGATTATCACTATTTTGGACTAGTTGAGAGATAAAACAAAATTCATTTAAAATAATTTTAATACTTTAAGGTAAATACTGGGAGCTCTAGTGGCATAGTGCCTAAGGCATTTGACAGCTAACCAGAAGGCTGGCGGTTCAAACCCACCAGCCACTCCTCAGAAGGAAGACTGGGCAATCTACATCCATAGAGATAACACCTTGGAAACCCAAGAAAGGGTCTCTATATATTATGGGTAACAGAAATTAAGACAAAAATGGTTGTTATAATAAAAAATGAGTTGTCTGACTCCCAAAATCTGTAAAACAATCTTGTTATTACACAAATTTTAAATCTAGGATCTGGGTTAAACTATTGACTTACACTAGAAGTAAAATACCACCACTAATCTGTCAGTTTGTCATACTGTGGTGGCTTCCATGTTGCTGTGAGGCTGGAGGCTATGCCACCACTATTTTAAACACCAGCAAAATATGACTGGGAAAGAGCTGCCTCCTCAAAGTGGAGTTGACTTTAGTGATGGATGGAGTAAAGCTTTCAGGACCTTCATTTGCTGATAGGGCATGACTCAAAATGAGAAGGAACAGTTGCAAACATCTATTAAAACTCAGAACATGAAATATACAAAGTATGAAACTAGGAAATTTGGAATCTGTCAAAAATGAAATGGAACTCATAAAGACTGATATCTTAGGTATTAGTGACCTGAAGTGGACTGGTATTGGCCATTTTCAATGAGACAATCATTGGTCTACTATTCTGGGAATGACAAATTGAAGAGGAATGGTGTTGCACTCATCATCAAAAAGAACATTTCAATATCTATCCTGAAGTACAATGCTGTCAGTGATAGGATAATATTCATACATGTACAAGAAAGACCAGTTAATGCATCTATTACTCAAATTTACACACCAACCACTAAAGCCAAAGATGAAGACATTGAAGATTTTTACCAACTTCTGCAGTCTGAAATTGACCAAACATGCAATCAAGTTGTACTGATGAGTATTGGTGATTAGAATGCAAAAGTTAGAAACAAAGGAATCATCAGTGGTTGCAAAATATGGCCTGGTGATAGAAATAATGCTGGAGATCACATGTTAGAATTTTGCAAGGCCAATGATTTATTCATTGCAAATATATTTTTTCAACAACATAAATGGAAGCTATACACCTTGCCAGATGGAAGACACAAAAGTCAGATCAACTACGTCTATGGAAAAAGGAGATGGAGAATCTCAATATCATCATCCAAAACAAGGCCAGGATCTGACTAGAACAGACCATCAATTACTCAAATGCAAGTTCAAGTTGAAGGTGAAAAAAATTAAAACAAGTCCAAGAGAGCCAAAATATGACCTTGATTATATCCCACCTCAATTTAGGGACCATCTGAAGAATAGATTTGACACATTGAACACCAGTGACAAAAAACAGTTGAGCTGTGGGATGACATCAAGAACACCATACACAAAGAAAGCAAAAGGTCATTAAAAAGACAGGAAAGGAAGAAAAGACCAAAATGGATGTCAGAAGAGACTCTGGAACTTGCTCTTGAATGGAGCTAAAGAAATGGAAGAAATGACAAATTAAGAGAGCTGAGTAGAAGATTTCAAAGAGCTGCTTAAGAAGACAAAGTCAATTATTACAATGAAATGTGTAAAGACCTGGGGTTAGAAAACCAAAAAGAAGGAACACACTTGGCATTTCTCAAGTTGAAAGAAGTGAAGAAAAAATTCAAGCCTCAAATTGCAATATTGAAAAATTTTATAGGCCAAATACTGAAAGGCACAGGAAACATCAAAAGAAGATGGAAGGAATGTATAATCACTGCACAAAAAACAATTAGTGGATGTTCAGCTCTTTCAGGAGGTAGCATATGATCAAGAACTAATGATATTGGAAGAAGAAGTCAAAGCTGCACTGAGGGAATTGGTGAAAAACAAGGCTCCAGAAATTGACAGAATATCCACTGAGATGTTTCAACAAATGGATGCTGCTCTGGAGGCACTTACTTATCTATACCAAGTAACTTGGAAGACAGCTGCCTAGCCAACTGACTGGAAGAGACCCATGTTTGTGCCCATTCCAAAGAAAGGTGATCCAGCAGAATGTGGAAATTATCAAACAATATCATTAATATCACACACAAGTAAAATTTTGCTGAAGATAATTTAAATACTATTGCAGAAAAAATAAAATAAATAAATAAAGAAGCTATTAAATGCATTGTAAGTGCTAGGGAAAAAAAAGGGGGGGTGGGGTGGAACAAAGGACATCATTGCTGATGTCAGAAGATCTTGGCTGAAAGCAAAAAACACCAGAAAGATGTTTACTTGTGTTTTCCTGACTATGCAAAAGCATTAGTCTGTGTGGATCATAACACATTATGGATGATATTGCAAAGAATGGGAATTTCAGGCATTTGAGAAATGTATACATAAACCAGGAGGCTGTCATTCAAACAGAACAAGGAGATACTGCCTGGTTTAAAATTAGGAAGGGTTGTATCCTCTCACCATATTTATTCAATCTGTATGTTGATCAAATAATCCGAGAAGGTGGACTATATGAAGAAGAAAGTGGCATCAGTATTGGAGGAAGACTCATTAACAACCTGAGATATGCAGGTGACACAACCTTGTTTCCTGATAATGAAGGTGACTTGAAGCACTTACTGATGAAGGTTAAAGACTACAGTCTTCAGTAGTCTTTAATATTTATAATAAAAAGAAAAAGAAAATCCTCACAACTGGACCAGTAAGTAGTATCATGATAAATGGTGAAAATATTGAAGTGGTCAAAGATTTCATTTTACTTGGATGCACAATCAACACCCATGGAAGCAGCAGTCAAGAAATCAGATATCATATTTTGTTGTTGTTAGATGCTGTTGAGTCGTTTCCGACTCATAGTGACTCCATGCATAGCAGAACGTAACACTGCCCGATCCCATGCCAAGGCCATGATCCCTGCTATACTTGAGCCCATCATCACAGCCACCATGTCAATCCATCTTGTTGAATTCCTCCCCCTCTTTCGTTGAGCCTCCATCCTACCAAGCATGACATCCTTCTCTAGGGAATGGTCCCTTCTGACAACAAGACCAAAATAGGTGAGACGAAGTCTGGCCATTCTCGCTTCCAAGGAGCATTTCGGATACACTTCCTCCAGGACAGATCTGTTGGCTCTTTTAGCAGTCCACAGATTTCCACAATCTGTGTGATCACCTTTCTTTGGAATAGGCACAAATATGGATCTCTTCCAGTCAGTTGGCCACATAGCTGTCTTCCAAATCCAAATCTCTTGGCATAACCAAGTGAGTGTCTCCAATGGGGCATCTGTTTGTTGAAATATCTCAATCGGTATTCTGTCAATTCCTGAACCTTCTTCTCGCCAATTCTTTCATTGCAGCTTTGACTTCCTCCTTCAGTACCATTGGTTCTAGATCATATGCTACTTTCTGAAATGGATGAAGATTGACCAGTTCTTTTTGGTACAGTGATTCTGTGTATTCCTGCCATCTTCTCTTGATGTTTCCTGCATCATTCAATATTTTGCCCATAGAATCTCTCA
>NW_006921821.1:3398137-3402840 GCF_000298275.1 Orycteropus afer afer
AGGGTTGCATAGTATTCCATTGAGTGTATGTACCATAGTTTGGTTATCCATTCTTCTGTTGATGTGCATGTAGGCTTTTTCCATCTTTTTGCTTTTGTAAATAGTGCTGTGATGAACATGAGTATCCATATATCTGTTCTTGTCCTGGCTCTCACTTCTTTAGGATTTATACCTAGTAATGGGATTGCTGGGTCAAATGGTATTTCTAAGTCCAGCTTTTTAAGGAATCGCCAAACTGTTTTCTACAGTATTTGTATTATTTAATAGTCACACTAGCAGTGTACGAGAGTCCTGATCTCTCTTTACATCCTTGCCAGCATCTGCCATTTTTTTGTCTTGCTGAACTTTGCCATTAGTGCTGGGGTGAGATGGTATCTCATTGTTGTTTTGATCTGCATCTCTCTGATGGCTAGTGATCATGAACATTTTTTCATGTGTTTGCTGGCTGCCTGAATATCCTCTTTGGTGAAGTGCCCATTCATGTCTATGCCCATTTTTTAATTGGATTATTAATCTTTTTGTTGTTAAGGTGTTGGAGTTTTCTATAAATTTTAGAGATTAGTCCCTTCTCAGATATGTAATTATTGGCAGGTATTAATTTGTTGCTGTCATTTTGTTATGTGCTTCTCGTGGTGTTGATTTCTTTGTTCCATATAATTTTCTGAGCTGAGCTTGTTTTGTTTATGAGTTATGTTATCACTTCATTTGCTGCTTTCGTTTTAGTATTTGCTAGATATTTGTGCTGCTCTTTTTTATTTTAATGTGAAGGTTTATCATTTTTATTTGAGGTTACCATGTGATTTATAATTTCTTCTCAAGTTTAGAATAGTCTGTTCTATCTTGTAGTTGTCTTGACATCCCTACCATTTAGAAGTTCTGTAACTACACAGTTTTTCCCCTCTTTTTGGTTTGCAGTTGTTCTCTTTTGTCAATTGATGCCTCTGGTTTCCTGTTTACAATCTTGTAGGTTTATTTACTTTGGGTACTTCCATAGCTGGGTTGGTTTCTGGGTTATGTCATCATGTGTGTTAATGGTCAGTTGTTGTTTGCTGTTGTTAGTTCACTGTCCAAAGAGCTCCCTTTAGCATCTCTTGTAGGGTTGGTCTGGTTTTAACAAATTCCCTTAATTTCTGCTTATCTGGAAATCTCCTAATTTCACCATCATATTTGAGGGGCAATTTTGCTGAGTATATAATTCTTGGTTGGAAATTTTTCTCTTTCAGGGTTTTATATATGCCACCCATTGCTTTCTCACCTACATGGTTTCTGCCGAGAAATCCAAGCTTAGTCTTATTGGTTGTCCCTTGTAAGTAACTTTTCATTTTTCCCATGCTGCTTTTAGGATTATTTCTTTGTCTTTGGTTTTGGTAAGTTTGATGGTGATATATCTTGGTGATTTTCTTGTGAGGTTTATCCTGTTTGAGGTTTATTGGATTTCTTGAATGGATATATTCTCATCTTTCATCATACCAGGAAATTCTTTTCCAACAGATCTTTCATGATTTTTTCAGTGGTTTTATTTGTCTCTTCCTGTTCTGGAATTCCAAGGATACATAGGTTATTCCTTTTGATGGATCCCACATGAACCTTAGGCTTTCTTTATTTTGTTTTGATCTTTTTTTCTGATTGTTCCCTTTCCAAAGAAGTATTGAGGTATTTGCCTTCAATCTCACTAATTCTGTCTTCCATTGATTCAACTTTACTCCTTTGCCTGTTCAATGTGTTATCTAGTTCTGAAACTTTAGTATTAATCTTCTGGATTTCTGTCTGTGGATTTTGCGTCATTTCTAATTTTCACTTATTTTGTCATTTTGTTCTTGCATTGCCTTTCAAAATTGTTCTAGGGTTTTCTCTGTGATTTTCTTAATCTTGTCAGTGTTTTCCTTGATCTGTCTCTCAATCCGTGGAAGGTACCTACATATAATTCTTTTGAACTCCTTATCAGGGAGTTCCAATGCTGCGTCTTCCTCAGGGATGTGTTTTGGGTCTGTATCCTAGTCCCTTGTTTCTCCTGCTTTATAGTGCTTCTTTGTGTGGACTGTGATGCTCTGTTGTATCCTAGGCATTGTGACGTTTTTGTATTTATATTTACTTGGTGATTGTATGCTGGAGTGACTTGCCCATGATATTCGTTTTCTTTGTATGTTATCTACGTAAGCAGGGTACAGTGCTGTGCTCCTCTGTTTGCTGGTTGGCAGCACTAACACACTCACCACCTGTGTCTTTTTCTGTTGTCTCCCATATGTCCCTTCCATCTTTGGAAAATGGAACCTATTCATAGGTCCTTGGAATCTGAATGAGAATGCTGTCACTTTAAAATCCAAAATGGCCATCACTGATAAACATTCAAAATGGCTGCAACCTCAGTCACTTTAAATATCCAAAATGGCCATTGTGTGTAAACAATCAAAATGGCTGCACCCTCTGGACAGCTGAAAGTCCATAGCTTAGGTTGTCTCCCTCCTTGTTGTTTCCCTTCCTAGTCACAGGCCACAAGCGTAGTTGTCACTGAAGCCCTTGGCAACCAGGGCTGATCTTTAGGTCAATTCTCATGTCCCAAAACTACTTGGAAATATTCAGCCTGTTGGTCCTGTCAGAGTAGCTGACAGTCCACTGCTCCAACTGTCTATGTATGCAGTTTTCTTTCAGGTTTTTCCACTGATTGGTGCCTAATCTACTTCTGTATACTTCCTTTCAAAGCTCAGGGCACCAGGATTATCTTCTTTATCTCTATCAATTGGTTCTCTTTTATTTTGTTGAAGAGGGTCTGTATAGCTTGTCTGCCCATTTTACCACATTGCCGGAAGTCTCCCAAATACGTTTTGTTTTAAGAAGACTCTATGCTTAATGTTTAAAGATTATCTCAGGGCAATAGTTTCAGGGATTCAACCATCCCCATTGGCTTCAGAAAGTCAGGAGTTCATAAGAATTTAAAATTCTGCTCTGAATTACCCCCCACACCACTTTTATAAGGATTTTTCTAGAGACTCTTTGCTTAAATGTTCAGTATTGGTAGCCAGCCACTAACCAGTTCTTCTGGTCTCATGGCAAAGGGACATGTAGGCCATTAGTCAAACATTCAATTTTTGCTGTTGCTCCATGTGAATAGAAATCAATTGTTGTACCTTGGATAGCTTCTTGTAAGCTTTCTAGATGCCAGGAAGTATACAATGACTTAGGAGCTAGAATAGAAGCATTAAACACAAATTAGGTCAATTAACTGAGATGTCCCATAAAACCATGGTCTGAAAGTACAACACCAAGAAATCAAAACCCGTGAGATGTTTGGTTGTCCCTTTGTTGTTGTTGTTTTAAATATATTAATCACACAACTTTTGCCAATTCAACATTTTACAGGTACATAACTTATTAACCACAGTTATATTATTGGATGTACAATTCTACCCTGAATCGATGCAATTTTTCCATCACTGTAAACTGAAACTCAGTGCTCCATATTTTAACCACTGAATAAAATAAAGTTCATTAAGTTTTGTTAGACATATGACTTCTCAATCAGATTAAAAACAAATCAAAATATAGGCAGAGTTGCTCACAAGTAGTTAAATTGACTCATTAATGATTTATCTAGATTTCTATTGACAATCCAGTAATGATGGTAATAGCTAATGACAAGTTATTCAGATAGATGGAGAAGGAAGGAGGCAAGGAGTAGGTGACATGCCACTAATACCAGAAATACCAGAGAAAACCAAGGCTACTACTCACTGTTGACATTTTCTGATCACACCATATGACTTTCCTTCATGGCACTTACCACTGATTTGACATTACCTTGATTTGTAAGATTTAGTTTGAATATCTCATCACTTGCAACAGTGACTACTACAGGATTAGAAAGGCTGTTTGGGCTTTACTCTGTACATCAGTTAAAGGTTTTTTTTTTTTTTTTTTTTAAATTACAGATGAAGAAGAAATCACCTCCATAATAACGTGCCACAGTTTGGGAAAAGGTTAGCCTGAGCAGAACCCTATCAAGTCAAACTTAATTCGAAGTCTCCTTGCTTCTGAATGGTGAAAGCTTCCTTCTTTGCTCTGGAATACAGAGTATTAGTAAATGGTTACATCTTACTCAAAACTTTGAGTCTGTGCTTTTATTTTATTCCTTTAAAAAATAGATAATTGAAAACCCTAATCACACTGGCTAAAGCAATATGAGAATTAATTAATTCATAAAACTGACTTAAATAATGGATTATTTTAGTAACTCAAGTGTGCCATTATGGATCTGGTTCCTTTCCACCTCTGCCCTCTGCTTTTTACAGTGTCAGATTCATCTTAAGTTTGTCTTCCCTCATGGGTAATATATGGCTTCCAAGTGTTCCCAGGACTCCATACCTCCTAGCGTGGAAGTAAAGGGGACAACTGACTTTACCCTTCCCTAATAGTTGAAAACAGTGCTTTTCTTACTGGAAACAATGACTGAGGCAAGAAGTAGAAAAATTCAGATTTTCTTTCAGGGTTTACCTCAGGAGTAAGTTTCACCAAAATCACATGGTTTCTACCAATGGTGGAGAGCTGGAATGAGTGCTAGGAAGTCCAACATAATGTCCTATAAGTCAATAGTAGCTGGTATGATGTTAGCTAACATTATTGAGCACCTCCAAAAAAAAAAAAAAACCCAAAACTCACTGCCATCGAGTCAATTCTGACTCATACTGACCCCCAATGGGTAAATCTTT
>NW_006921821.1:3404469-3407521 GCF_000298275.1 Orycteropus afer afer
TGCTTCTTTGTGTGGACTGTGATGGTCTGTTGTCTCCAAGGCATCATGGTGCTGTTGTATTTAGATCTCTGTTAACTATTTGTGAAGAACAGCCCAGGGTGATTCCGGCTCTTCTTGGTGTTTTTTTTTTTAATCATTGGCCCATTGTTGGAGAAGGAGGTGGTGGCTCTTCCTCAGTAAGTGAAGTTGCAGGAGGTGTGGGTGTAGTTGTGTCTTATGGGGACTGTTGTTGTCTCCCACTCAGTTAGACAAAAATTAAAACTGAATAACCATCAAAAAACTAAAAGCACCTGGACAAAAAAATACACCATGTAATCACACAGGAACAGTAACCAAAAAAACAAAAAAGGGAAAAAGAATAAGAAAAATAACAAGAAAACCTTCAATATCTGGAGATACTAAGAGAAAAAAGGTAGAGAAGGAGACTAATGATGAAAAAAATGGGAAAAATGCAAAAGCAAAAACAAAGCATGGGGTTAACCATGAGAAAAAAAGAAAAAAAAAAAATTCCAGTGAGGAACAGGGAAAAGATAAAAAGCTGAAAATGAAGACCTAGGGGGGGAAAATAAAGAATAATAGTAAATAGGACAAAAGTATTAATAATAATAATAGTTTTTAAACAGACACAAACAAGCAAATTAATAACCAGAAAAAATAAAAATAAAAATAAAAAAAAGAAATAGAAAAAAGATCAGGGGAGGGCAGGGCAGGGCACCCAGGCTCCGTCAGAGCACAGAGACTGGGATGGAGTTCCTGTGGGCTCAGAAGGTAGGTGGGAGTGGGGGATGGCCACAACTTTGTTCACTGAATGCATGTGGAGTATAAGAGTAACAAGGGGAATGTTGCACCTTTTCAGTCATCCAGGTCCAGAGTGTCCTTGGGGTTACTGGCAAGAAGAATCTGTTCTTAAGCCCCTGAAATCTGGGCGAGCACTGTCTCTTTAAATATCCAAAATTATCAAGCTGCCTGTAAACATTCAAAATGGCTGCGCCTTCTGGACAGGCAGAAGTCCACAGCTCAGGCTGCCCTCCTTTTCGCTGCTTCTCCTTTTATTCACCAGCCACCAGAGCAATCCTCTGTGCAGTCCCTGGCTAGCAGGGCTGATTTTTAGGTTAATTCTTAGGTTCTACCAGACTTGGCACTCTCCAAGCTGTCTGTGCCATGCTGTCAGAATCCCTCGGGATCGCTGCCAGACCGCCGCTCCATATGTCTCTTTTTTTTAGTATTTTCATGCAAATTCTTCCACTATTTGGGGTTTAGTCCACTTATATATCCTTCTGTTGAAGGCTCAATGGTCCAGGATTATCTTCTGTGCCTGTGTTAATTGGTTCCCCTTTTCTTTGTTGAAGGGGGTCTGTGTAGTCTTTCTGCCTAGTCCACCATCTTACTGGAAGAAACTCCTATTGCCTTTTAAAGTTGGATTTTCTAATTGCAGCACTCAAAATAGTTTTCTTCATCATATGAACTAAGAGTTTAAAAATAATCTTCATATTTTGTGTGTGATAAGTTCCTATAGATCAGCACTGTTTTTCTTCCTTTCTTTCTCTCTCCATCTTCTTACTTTTCCTCCTCTTCCTCTCCTTCTCACTTTTTATCTTTTTTTTTTTTTTTTCACTTTGGTACTGAGGGTTCAGTTAAGCATTAACTAGGCATTAATGGTCATGGATATTACTATCATTTGTCCACATAAGACTTTTCTCTCATTTATTAATTAGTGAGTTAATGAGTGTATTGGTTGATTTTTATATTTTGTCCCTTTCATTGGCATACCCCATTACCATTCCTGTTTCACTACTATAGGCAAACATTTAAATAGTTCAATACACACATTTTAGCATGCATTCTGGTAAAATGTATATTGTTTTTGGAGATACCTTTAATTTATGTAAATAGTATTTTAAATCCAATTTAGTTCTTACTACATTTCTTAACTGTCTAAGGCACCTGAGTGGTAACCAGAAGGCTGATGGTTCAAATTCATCAGCCACTCCTTGGAAAGAAGGTTGGGCAATCTACTTCCATAGTGATACTGCCTCAGAAACCCAAGGACGGGTCACTATGCGTTGGGTCTGATTCAATGCCACATAACAATGACAATGACAACGTTTCTTAACTATCACTCATCTGTGATAGCAGTATATTGACAAGGAACTTCCAGAAATTCAAGGTGGATTCAGAAGAGGATGTGGAATGAGGGATATCATCACTGATGTAAGATGGATCTTGGCTGAAAGCAAAGAATACCTGTAAGATGTTTACTTGTTTTATTGACTATGCAGAAGGATTCAACTGTGTGGATCATAACAGATTATGGATAACATTGAGAAGAATGAGAGTTCCAGAACACTTAATTGTGCTCATGAGGAACCTTTACATAAACCAGAAGGCTATAGTTCAGACAGAATAAGGGGATACTTCATGGTTTAAAATCAGGAAGGGAATGCATCAGGGTTGTATCCTTTTACAATACTCATTCAATCTGTATGCTGGACAAATAATCCAAGAAGCTGGGCTATATGACAAAGAATGTGGCATCAAATTGGAGGAAGACATTTTAACAACCTGTAATATGTAGGTGACACAACCTTTCTGGGTGAAAGTGCAGATGACTTGAAGTACTTACTGATGAAGATTAAAGACTATAGTCTGCAGTGAGGATTACAACTCAACATAAAGAGATTGAAAATATTCACAAATGGACTAATAAGCAGCATTATGATAAATTGAGAAAAGATTGAAGTTGTCAAAGATTTCATATTGCTCCATTCCACAATCAACACCAATGGAAGCAGCAGCCAAGTAATCAGATGTTATATTGCATTGGGCAAATCTGGTGCAAAAGACCTCTTTAAAGTGCTGAAGAGCAAAGAGGTCTCTTTGAAGACTAAGGTATGCCTAACCCAAGCCATGGTATTTTCGGTTGCCTCATATGCACGTGAAAGCTGGACAATGAGTGTTGTTGTTGTTGTTGTTATGTGCCGTCGAGTCGGCCCCGACTCATAGCGACCCCTCCTTGGGTTTCCGAGGCAGTATCACTACGGAAGTAGGATTG
>NW_006921821.1:3407621-3415624 GCF_000298275.1 Orycteropus afer afer
AAAAAAAAAAAAACCCAAAACTCACTGCCATCGAGTCAATTCTGACTCATACTGACCCCCAATGGGTAAATCTTTACAGAAGAAGACTGCCTCATCTTTCTTCTGCAGAACAGCTGGTGGGTTCAAAGCACAGACCTTTTGGTTGGCAGCCAATGCCTAACACTATACCACCAGAGCTCCTTATTGAGCATCTATGATTGGTCAAATATCAGCTTAAACCATTTACGTATATTATTTTACTTAATAATTACAATAAACCTGACAAGGAAGTATCACCATCCCCATTTGACAAATGAAGAATCAGAAATATGTTAAAAGTTGTACAACTAAGAGTGAACCAGTTGCAAGATAGATCAAGGAGTCCAAATATGGAATCCATGATTAAAACAGCTTTGCTGTACATTAATAGTGAGCAAAGGTTTTGAAAGTGGTGTGAAATGTGTAAAGTAGAGTTTTAGCCTTCTCAAAGGTATTCCATTAGACCTCCAGATAAAGTATCCAACTTCCTTATATCACAGGCTAGCCCACATTTATACCCCTGAATTTATTCTTTTCCACTCTTCTACATTCTACTTTCCACCCACTAGTTCCAAACAGACATATTAGAGTATTAAACAGTATACAACCTGATTTAGGCTATTATTTGGTTCTTCTTTTTTTCCATCTTAATTGGCAATAAGAGGCATTAGATGCAAATTCAATTAAGTTAAAAATAGAAAGTGGAGGTACCACTCAAAGACTCCATTGTTAACCTGAAACATAAAACAAAACCTAAATAATCCCTGAAATTATAAGATTCAATGGATTTGAATCCATTGATTCAAATTAACACTTCCTGCAATTGTTCTCTAGATATGTTGCTTCATGCCTATTCTTGAAGTTTTATACAGTAATTGTTTCTTCTTTTTCTTGCATTGCCCGTTTCCTCCTCTACTAGATCTTACCTTCAGTGTAAAAGAATGCTTTAGATTTTGCCATTAAAATAACCCCTTAAACTCCACATCCCTTTGAGGCCATCTTTTCTCTGTTTCCCTTTACAGCAAAACACCTTGATAGAGTTCTCTCTTTATTCCAGTCCAAACAGACATTACTCTCCTGCACTCCTTGGACATGGCTCTGAGAAGGATCATCAGTGTCCTCACCAATGCCAAACTCAATATATTCTCACTCATTTGCTTGACCTTTCAGAAACATGTGACACAGTTTCTCATTGAAACAAATCACATTCTTCACTCTCCTCCAGGAAACCACTTGGATCTTCTTCTGCCCAACTGGTTACTTCCTCTCAAGCTCCTTTGCTAGATTTTTCTCATCTTCTTGATCTCTTTATGGTAGAGTGCACTAGGACTCTATCATCAAACTCCTTTCTTTATATGTTCATTCCTCGAGTCATCTTGTTCATATTTACAGCTTTAAATACTACAAGCTGGCAACTCCCACAGTTATAGCTTCAGCCTGAACCTCTCTCTGCAGTCCAGATACTATATCCAACTTCTTACCTCACACCTCTACATGAATATTTAATAACATCTCTACATGGATGTCTTAAAATTGACACATCCAGGGAAGAATTCTTGATTGGCCTCTTCTCACACTTTCTTCTTCCAGAGTCTTCAATCCTTCTCTTTCTCTCACATCTCAAATAAAACCCATTAGTGAATCTTGCCAGCTTTACCATCAAAACATTCTAAATCTAACCACTCTTACTACCTCCTTGCTGCCATTCTAGTTCAAATCATGCCATTTCTTGCCAGGTCTCCTGAAACAAATTTCTCTGGTCTCTAAGCTTCCACTCTTTCTTGCCTATGGTCTGCTTCTCACATAAGAGCTTGAATGAATATTTAAAAATGTAAGTTAGATCATATCACTCCTGTACTTAAAATGCTCCCACAGGTCTCCCATTTCACACAGAATTAAATCCAAGTGTTTATATGGCACACAGGAGCAATATATTTGGCCACTTGCTACCTTTCTCACTCCATCTACTGTATGCTTACTCGTTTTCATTCTTCTCTAGCCTGGATGATTTCTTTTTGGTAGAGAACTTTCATACTTATACTTCCTGTGTTTGTAATTCACATTCACTTTTCTAAATACTCTTTCCCAGACAGTCACATAGTTTGAGCCCTCACTTTACTTAGACATCTGCTCAAATGAATCTTTATCAGTGAGGCCTTCTCTTGTTGTCTGGTGCTGTTGAGACGGTTCCAACTCATAGTGACCAGCACCATCCTTAAAATAGTTGAGTTAATTGTTGTAGTCACTGTGTCAATCCATCTCATTAAGAGCCTTCCTCTTTTTTATTGACCCTCTACTTTACCAAGTATAATGTTCTTTTCCAGGTTTTTTTTTTTTTTTCCCTCCTGATAACATATGCAAAGTGCATAAGGTGAAATCTTGCCATCCTCATTTATAGGGTGCATTCTGACTATACCTCTTTTAAGGTAGAATTGTTTGTTCTTCTGGCAATCCACAGTATATTCAGTATCCTTCACCAACACCATAATTCAAATGCATCAGTTCTTTTTCAGTCATCCTTATTCATTGTACAGCTTTTGCATGCATATGAATGTGGCATCAGGATTGGAGGGAGACTCATCAACAATCTGTGATTTGCAAATGACACAACCTAGCTGAAAACCCAGAGGACTTGAAGAACTTACTGATGAAGATCAAAGACTACAGTCTTCAGTATGAATTAACCTCAAGATAAAGAAAACAAAAATCCCCACAACTGGACCAACAAGCAATATCATGATAAATAAAGAAAATAATGAAGTTGTCAAGGATTTAATTTTACTTGGATCCATGATCAGTGCCCATGGAAGCAGCAGTCAAGAAATCAAATGATCTATTGTAATGGAAAGGAGTTCTGGTAGCTTAGTGCTTAAGACACTTGACTGCTAACCAGAAGGCTGGCGGTTCAAACCCACCAGCTACTCCTCGGAAGGAATATGGGGCAATCTACTTCCGTAGTGATAACACCCTGGAAACCCAAGGAGGGGTCACTATGAGTCGGGTCTGACTCAAGGGCACATAACAACAACAATAATTGTAATGGAAAAAGTCTTCTGTAAAAGAACTCTTTAAAGTGCTAAAAGGCAAAGATGTCACCTTGAGGACTAAGATGAGCCTGACTCAAGTCATAGTATTTTCAATCATCTCATATGCATGCAAAAGCAGAGCAATGAATAAGAGGTCTTCTCTGTTCACTTTAAAATAGCCAAGCTTAGGCAATCATTGAGGAGCTCTGGTAGCATAGTGCCTAAGGCACTTGACTGCTAACCAGGAGGCTGGTGGTTCAAACCCACCAACCACTCCTCAGAAGGAAGGTTGGGCAATCCTACTTCTGTAGTGATAACTGCCTCGGAAACCCAAGGAGGGGTTGCTAGGAGTCAGGGCTGACTCGATGGCAAATAACAACAACATAAAGGCAATCATTGATCTACTGGTGGATAGATGAATGGACAGGCTGAATGATCAGGTATGTCTAGGCAGGGGGTAGTGTACCCATAACCATATACAGAGTTAGCAGACAATATTTCTACATGAATATTTGCATGTGCTGTAGGAATGTCCAGGTGGATAGTAGAGCTGACAAGGGGAAAGGTTGTGGAGGCTTCTTGGCCACAGCCAGCTACCCAGAGGGAGCAAGTGGTGTCCTCAGGGCCATGGTCGCAGGGGACATCAAGCTCAATTGGCATAACATGCCAACACAAAACATTGATCCACATCCAACTTTGATGAGTAGTGACTGGGATCATGAAAGCTCACAAGTGGCCATCTAGATGCAACAATTGGTCTCTCCTCCTCCAGAGCAAAGAAGTATGAAGAAAACCAAAGATATATGGAAAAAATTAGTCCAAGGAACTGGTACACCATGCAATCCTAGGCCTATATGACCATAAGACCAGAAGAACTAGATGGTGCCCAGCTGCCACTGCCACCCAGTTGGAGGGGGATTAGTGCAGGAGATCCTGGATAGATTGGGAGAACAATGTGGAACAAAACTCATATCACAAAAAAAAAGACCACGTTTGCTGGTCTGATAGAGCCTAGTGAGACCCCTGAGGCTATGGTCCCTAGCCATCCTTCAGGTCTGGAATTGAACTCACTCCTGTGGCGTCCAGTCAAACAATAGACAGGCATATGGGGTGAACATTTACATCAAGTAGATACACTACTTGGAGTGATCGATCATGGGAGAACAGAAGGGCAGTGTTAGCACAGGGAGACAGCTCAGGAGATGGGAGGGCATGGGAGGAAAGGACACAGGGAGGAAGTGAGAAGAGAGCTGTTACATTCTAGGGAATTGCAGTCAATATAATGAGACAAAATGTGTATGAACTGCTATATGGAAAATGAATATGCTCTGTAAACTTTCACCTAAATCATAAAAAAGATTAAAAAAAACACCCAACTTCCATATGTTTTTGCTAAATTGAAAAATAAATCGCTAGAACCTTAAAAATAAAATAAAGTAAAATAGCCGTGTTTAAAAGCTTGCCCATGGCCATTTGAGATGCAGCAATTGGTCTCTCCTCATCTGAAGCAAAAAAAAAAAAGAAGAAAACTAGACTCATGGAAACAGTTAATCCAAGAGACTAGTGGACCATGTGAAACTCAGTCTACATGACCCTGAGACCAGAAGAACTAGATGGTGCCTGGCTACTACTCTTTACCACTCAGAAAGGGATTAGTGTAGGAAATCCTAGATAGAGTGGGAGGAAAATGTGGAACAAAATTCAAAATCATAAAAAGGACCAGGCTTACTGGTCTGATAGAGACTAGTAAAACTCCCAAGATTATGGCCCCTAGTAACCTAACCCTTCAGGCCTGGGATTGGACTCACTCTTAGACTTCCAGCCAAACAATAGACAGGCATATAAGGTGAACTTTTACACCAGTCAAGTACACTGCTTAGAACAATAAACAATGGGAGATCAGAAGGGAAGTATTTGCACAAGGAGATAGCTCAGAGGGCAGGAATGCATGGGAAATAAGGACACAGGGAAAAGATAATCACAGGGAGGAAGTGGGAAGAGGGCCGTTACATTGTGGGGATTGCAATCAATGTCATGAGACAAAATGGATATGAACTGTTGTATGAAAAATAAATATGCCCTGTAAACCTTCACACAAATCACAATAAATAAATAAATAAAAATAGCCATGCCTATCCCCAATCTCTGCCTCTTTTTACCCCTTATTCAGTTCTCTTTTCTTCATATCTCTTTATCACCACTTGAGAATCTATAGTAATTTATCCACTTCTTGTCTATCTCCTTCATTAGCATGTAAGTTCCATGAGAACAGGGACTACTTTGTTTTGTTCACTGCTATAGTCCAGGAGCCCAGAATAGGGCCTGGCACATGGTGGGCACTTAATAAGTATTCACTGATCAAATGAATTATTTGCTAGTCCTCCTCTCCTTTGCTTTCCATACATAACCTGTCACTAAACCTGTAGATTCATCATAATGCTTTTCATGCCTCTCCCTTCCTTTCATTATACCACAACCCAGTGGACCTTCCCTTGGATAGATTTTCCTGACTTTAGTTTCTGCTTGTTTCACTGCTCAAATTGACCCTGGATGATGCTGTCAGTTAATATTCCTAAACCCACGACTTTCTCCTACAGCCAAAGTAGAAAAGTATGTAGACTTACTGTCTCTCTATAAAACCAAAAAACCAAACTCATTGCCGTGGACTTGGATCTGACTCATAGCAACCCGTCCTTGGGTTTCCAAGGCAGTATCGCTACGGAAGTAGATTGCCCAATGTTCCTTCAGTCTCTCTATATAGTGCGGTCTAATATATGAAAAGCCTGTTACTTCCTGTTACCTTTAGTATAATGTACAAACTCTTTAGCTAGATTCTCAGTGAACTTTACAATCTGGTAAACACTTGCAAACTTTATTTTGAATTAGTGTGGTAAATGAATCTCTTCTACAATCTTTGTAGAATTCTAGGCCCATTCTTAGTTGGAGATCCTCACATTCTTCCCCTAGCCTCTCCATATTAGGGCCACCTTTAAGGCTTAGCTAATGTGCATTTTATTTTTTGAAAACAGCCCTGAAGTCCAGTGATACTTCTTCTGAACTTGGAGCCTGACTCTCAGTATCACTCACTTTTCACCTAATCACACATGGTGCAGCTTCAATATTTTTTTCTTCTATATATTTTTAAATTTGTCTCTTAAATTTTTCAGTGTGTATTATCTTTTGTCTTTATTTTGTTTCTCTAAAGAGGTGATGAAATATGTTATTCTTTAGTTAAATTATTCATTATGAACATTAGGATAGAATAGGTTATGCTGCAGTAAACAAGTGATCTCAGTGGTGTAATAGAGCAAAGATTTTGTTCTCATTCATGCTGTTATCCAGTGCAGCGAGAGAGCTCTGTTTCTCATGCTCTCTGAGACACCCAGGCTGACAGGCTCTCCATCGTCTCACAGGTATGCTCCATGGTTGCTTCAGTGTGGTAGGAGGAGGCATTACTTTAGGTCTTCAGTGACTGAGATCAAATATGAAACTTATCACTTCTGTTCGCAGAGAATCTCACATGGATTCACCTAACTTCAAGGGGACTAAGAGTTGTGGGAGAGTCATGAGTATCAAAGCAAAACACTTACATCCTGAACAACACACAGAATATTTACACATATCACCTAACTTTATTTAGCCTGGACCAGAAATTTGTTAAGTTTTAAGGTAGAAGTTGTTTCATGCAGCTTAGAGATGCCATGTAATTTATTTGCATATTGGGAATAAATGTCTTCTTATGTTGACAGCAGCTAAAATGAAACCAAATACCACCCAGTACTATGCCATCCATGTCTCCTCTGACACTCAGGTGGTGGTTTTGCATGAGGTACATTGGCTGGAAATTGAACCCAGGTGTCTCCAATGGAAGGGAAGACATTTACCACTGCCCTTCTATCTTCTTCCTGTGATTTAATTTAAGGTGAAAGCTCAGTTGAATGCCAAACCATGACAGGTTTATTTTCATGACTTGGAGTTAAGAATCAACTGATGTTGATTCATATGTACACAAAGTCATTATTTGGAAAATTTATTTGCAAAGTCTTAAAAATTCTCGTATATCCACATATTACAAAAATCATCTCCTTATTTACTATGTGGTTGATGCTGGTTAGAAAGAAATGTTATTGTCTTAGCATCTTTTATTGACAATTGAACAGAGAATTATAAAACTTGGCATGTCACTCAACCTCTGCCGAAGGATTTTTAGGTCGGAAGTGCACTTCTCAGTTTCCCTGCTGAAGTAACAAGATCAGTTATAATCAGTTAATGAAATGTTTTCATGAATCATGACTAAGGTATTTCACTCAAATGTAACTGAAATAGCACAGCCTATTCTGGCTTGAAAAGAAAGCTGTATGCAAACTTACTGTGCAAAAAAGAATAGCTTCATGTTCATTACGTTCAGACCACGCATGGTAGACTTGCAGTTGGGTAAGTCAAAGTCAGAGTAATGGCTGGTTACTTTTTACAATGTAGATATCTGAGATATAAGGCAAGCTTTTGATAGGCACTGCTGAAGTCCCATCCCTTTTCTCTACAATACATCAAATAACATTCCTATTGCCTTTTTTTTTTTTTAATTTTTTATTGTGATTTGGGTGAAAATTTACAGAGCAAATTCACTCTTTCCATACAGAAGTTCACATACACTTTGTCTCATGACATTGACAATTTACCACAATGCAACAGCTCCTCTCCCACTTCTTCCCGATAGTTACCCCTTCCCTGTGTCCACCCTCCATGCACTCCTGCCCCCTGAGCTGTCTCCCTGTGCATAAGCAGCCCTTATTTCTCCCATAATTCTTCTCTCCAAGGAGTGTAACTACTTCAGGTAAATCAGGTAAATGTTCAAATCATACGCCTGTCTTTTGTTTGGCTGGAAGCCACAGGCATGCATTCAATTCCAGACCTGGAGGGCATCTAGGGGCCATAGTCTCAGTGGTTCCACCAGGCTCT
>NW_006921821.1:3423509-3442312 GCF_000298275.1 Orycteropus afer afer
GCCGTCGAGTCGGCCCCGACTCATAGCGACCCCTCCTTGGGTTTCCGAGGCAGTATCACTACGGAAGTAGGATTGCCCAACCTTCCTTCCGAGGGACAATGAGTAAGGAAGACAAAAGAAGAGTTGATGGTTTTGAGTTGTGGTGTTGGCGAGGAATACTGAAAGTACTGTGGACTACCAGAAGAACTAACAAATCTGTCCTGGAGGAAATGCAGCCAGAATTCTCCTTGGAGGTGAGAAGGGCCAGAATTCGTCTCACCTACTTTGTTCATATTGACAGAAGGGACCATTCCGTAGAGAAATATATGCTTGGTAAAGTGGAGGGTCAGTGAAAAAAAAGGAAGGCCCTCAATGAGATGGATTGACACAATGGCTGCAATGATGGGCTCAGGTACGGCAAGGATTATGAGGCTCATGCAGAACCAGGCAGTATTTTGCTCTGTTGTACACAGGGTCACTATGAGTTGGAGCCGACTCAACAGCATCTAACAACAACAACGTTTCTTAAGTCCATATATGTTGATATGTCAATTGCATTGGTTCTAGTTGTTGCAAAGCCAATGGTGTATATCTGCCATAAATTATTTCCCCAGTGATGGAAACCAGGTCACCTCTAACCCTCTGACACAATGGCGATTCTTCAGTGAACATTCTCATACATATCCCTTTAAGGGTATGCATAAGAATTTCCACGACATTTGTACCAGAGTACAATACGTCGGTCACATATGACCTATCAAGGACATATTACTCTCTGAAATGGTGGTCCAGAACCAATTGTCTATGGCTTGCTCCTTCCCCATCGTCCTGCATGCTCAGGGAGCCATCAGATTAGCATTATGAGATCTTGCCTGTTGTCCTCAGGTGTTTTTACCAGAAGTCAACATTGGCTTCACAATGGGCCCATGAATTCGGTACCAGGGTTTCCGGGTTCAGATAGGGAGGGATTGATTTGAAGGAAGAAGGAAATTTGGTGCAAGTCAGAGAAACAAGGTGAAAGCCCAGCTATCTGCAGAGAACACTCTTGTTGAATATTAAGGAGAAACTGAAATACAGTGGGTGTGAGGGTGCTGAGGGCTCAGTAGATTCCTATTGTTGAGCCCTGTTGTGAGCAATGATCCAGTTTCAGTAAAACATCATCATCTCTCACACTAAATTAATGATGTTAATTTGAATGTTATTGCTTTTATAGTTCTGTTTGTAATTAATTTGTAAATTTGCTTTGGTTTTTAAAACTGTGAAAGAGCCATGATCATAAGGAGTTTATACTGAATTTTATGTTTCTTTTTATTTGAGTAACAATGTGATTTTTAAAAAAATACATACTTTAAATCAACCCTGAGGATCCCTTTTATCTTAACAGTATTAGCATTTTATTCAAGCTGAAGAAATACTGCTCACTTCTGACCTCATGGTGTTGACCTTTTGGGCCCAACTCTAGGCACACACATTTATCCCTGTTTGATATCATTTTATGAGGTTTCAGCCCTTGGAGATCTTTTTAATATCAGTTCTGCCATCTAATACATTTCTTCCCTTTCGGCATTATTCTTTCAGCAGATTTGTAAAGCATGCTGCCATTCAATGTAAGCCACAAAATCATCTCTGGTTGATTTAAGCAGGAAAGTAATTTATTGAAGAGATTTTGGCTAGTTCATAGGTTCACTTGGAAGCCACAAAGCATTCCTTAGGCTGAGGTAGGGAAAGATGGTACCACAAACCACTCTACAAAGCCCAGCTCTTGAGGGTATTGCCAAACCTGAGCATGTACACTGTTGCTGGCCCAGTTCCGGGCCTGGACTGGGGACATGCCTCTGCAAAGCTGCCTCTGCTGGTCTGCTGACACAAAAAGGGAATTTTTTGGTCACTGGAGTCCCTATCTTTTGAGTCAAAATCTGAGCATGATTGGCCGAGCCTAAGTCACTGACCCCCACCATGGCTGCCAGGAGGACTGGGAATGCAGGGATCAGATACTTTCTGCATCTACTGTTGTACGTGAGCTATGCCTCCCATCAGGGCTTATTATATAAAGGACTCTCTAAACACACAAAAAAGAGGTTCAGATGGGATATGGGGAGAAACGTTGTACTTTGTATGCCACTCTATATGCTTTTTATATCTTTATCCAAGTAACTGTTAAAATGTAGAATAGGACCAGGATGAGGACAGCTGAAGTTGGCAAGAGATTTTCTCCCTATCACCCTGCCCATATTAGTGATCAGCAGGACAATTCCTAGGGGCAGAACCCTGTAGAACCTGATGTCAGTTCCTGCTCTCTTCCACGTCGACAAATCACATCTCCCAACCCCACATTCATGGAAGGAGGAGGAGGGAGGATCTAGGAGGAGAATCATGTTCATTCTTGTTTCATTTGTGTTCTTTCATCTGGTAGATGTATTTCCAGAACCATGTAAATTAATGGCTTTTTTCATTACTGCAATAAAATTTGCCTTTGTACCTGACTCCTCAAGGAGTTGGAACATAAGCAGAGCTTACACAATTCACACTTTACCACTCTCGGGGAGCAATGTCTTTGTTAAGACTCTGTTTGATCATTGTGCTTTTGATCTGCTGGTTTGCTTGGAAAGAGCCATCTGAGTCTGCTGAGGGCCCTTCAGTAGCAAACCCTCCGAGAGAGAGAGGCCCGTTAGAGGCCCACACCAGTTCCCTTGCAAGTCTCCTTTGTTTACACCAGCTCACTCAATCTTGCCTTGTTCTATGGGGTACCTGTGAGACTTCACAAAGCCAATACTCACGTGAGCCCAGAACATATTTGTGAACACACTTGCCTTTGAAAACCTGGGTGGAGGCTGAGAGTGGATGGGGAAGACTAAGGTGGGGGTTGGGAAATAATATCAGCAACCACAGGTGGCCAACAGCTGATCACCTAGAGCTATTTTCTCATTTGGATCAGGGCAAAAGAAAGAGGGGAACTCCAGGAAAGCTATTTCTCTCGCTTTTCAGGAGGGAATGCTGCACCTAATGTAAATGGGAGCCCAACAAAAGTCAATCAAATAAATGGATCTAAACAGAATATGCCAATTGTCTTACAAACAATAATGGATCAACAAGATTTATGAAGTATAACTACAGTCTCAGACTCAAACCCAACCTGCCCCAAACTTTCACACAAAATGAGCTATAAAAGCCAAAGTCTAAGTAGGCTGGAGAGGATCTCAAGAGAAGTAGAAAATATTATACAACTCCTTGAATTATAGCTCCTATAGGTGTTGCTTACTCAGAAGTCCTGTAGGCTGGTGAGAGTCTTCACATGGTAGGAGGCAACTACAAGCACCTGGTGGTGGGAGGCATCATTTCTTTCTCAAGGAGATGGTCCATCTTCTCTGCCACACCTATGGGGCTAGAAGGGGAGCTGGGCAGCCCACAGAGTCTTTAGCCTTCAAGTTGAGATACACAGAAGTAATGGGAAGGGTTGTACTCCTTCTCCCTTCTCCCCAATGACTTCTCAACCTGAAAAGGTGAGTGGGTTCAACATATACTCACTCATCCTAGGGATAACTAAGGCATCTTCTGATATGAAGTGGACCACAATATGTAAAAAGATGCCAAGCCAGCTATTAATATCTAACTATTTTTTTAATGTTAAAATGCTTGCCCAAATATGATTTCTTAATTATTTATATAGTAACTGTATTTGGACCAGGTATCATTGGAAAAATGCCTGGCCTTTTAGTCTTTATACAAAACAGCTCAGTATTTGTTTGTGCATCAATTGTCAAATACTAACATGCTTTGATAAGAAAGCCTTTTATCAATCCTTGTTTAACAGAATTGGAAGCAGAGAGAGAGAGGAGAGTTGAACTTACTCAGGGTCACAATGATCTGTTGTCAGAATACTTGGATAATTATAATGATTATTATTAGATATGTTGTTGTTATGTGCTGTCGAGTCATCTCCGACTCATAGCGACCCCTCCTTGAATTTCTGAAGTGTTATCACTATGCAAGTAGATTGCCCAATCTGCCTAGTGGGTCTGAACCACCAGTCTTCTGGTTAGCAGTCAAGTACCTTAGGGACTACGCCACCAGAGCTCCCATTATTAAATATATTGTTGTTTTTGTTATGTGCGGTCGAGTCGGACCCGACTCCTAGCGACCCCTCCTTGGGTTTCCGAGGTAGTATCACTACGGAAGTAGATCGCCCCATCTTCCTTCTGAGGAGTGGCTGGTGGGTTTGAACCGCCAGCCTTCTGGTTAGCAGTCAAGTGCCTTAGCCACTATGCTACCAGAGCTCCCGTTATTATTAAATATACTATAGCTAAATTATATACTATAGCTAAATTAATCATGTATAGGTGAAATGCATTTGTATAATCATTCTTTCTTCAGGGAGAAACAAAATGGGAAATCCAACATTGGATGATAAGAAGTAGAGCCAGAACTCTTGTCTTTTAGTGATTTGAATGACTACCTGCTCTGGGTCTTTGTGTGCATGCCTGTTTCTGATGTCACAGTTCGCTCTCATTCATTCTAGGCTGAAAAGAGAGCTCAGAAAGTCTCTTCCACTGCAAAGCTGGCAAAATCTGGGTCTCTCTCCCTACAATTTTTCTCAACTCCACCACTAACTTGCAGCATGACCTTTGGTTGGCCACGTAGCCTCTTCACAGGCTTTATAGAGTAGGAGTTAAGACCAGTAGTTTTGCAGTCAGTCTGTATTGGAGTCCCATCTATCATTTGATGGCTGCTGATCCTGGAAACATTAGTCCCTGTCTTAATTTCCTTGTCCTGTTGTAAGAGAAATACCACAAGTGGGTGGCTTTACAGAATAGAAATTTATTTTCTCACAGTTCTAGAGGCTAAAAGTCCAAATCAGGGTCTTGGCCATGTCAATTCCTTCCTTGTAGGTAGACCTGGGCATTTCTCAGTTCCTTGGTTTATAAATGATCTTCACATGACATCTGTCTTCTTCTATGTGTGCATGAGCCTGTTTCTTTCATTTTTTTTTTTGAAGGTAATAATGCTTTATTGTTAGCAATAAAATAAGTAAATCCAGCAGAATGATTTTTCTAAAGTAACAATCAACCCCCACCAGAATTACTTTTATTTATTTATTTAAATATGGACTTTTTTTTTTCCCCCAATTGTGATCTGGGTGAAAGTTTACAGAGCACATTCACTTTCCATACAGCAGCTAACATACACTTTGTCTCATGACATTGACCACAATTTCCCACAATGCAACAGCTCCCCTCGCACTTCCTCCCCATAGTCACCCCTTCCCTGTGTCCTTCCCTCCATGCACTTCTGCCCCTTGAGCTGTCTCCCTGTGCATACACAACCCTTCTATTCTCCCATGATTGTTTTCTCCAAGGAGTGTATCTACCTAATGTAAATGTTCACCTCATATGCCTGTCTTTTGTTTGGTTGGAAGTCACAGGAGTGGGTTTATTTTCAGACCTGAAGAGCAGCTAGGGGCCATAGTCTCAGTGGTTCCATCAGGTTCTAACAACCCACCTACCCGTGCCCCTTTTTTTTTTTTTTTTTAATGATTTTGAGTTTTGTCTCATGTGTCTGTTTCTAATCTACTCTTTTTATAACTAAGAAGTGATTAGATTTAGAACCGACCCTACTCAGATATGATCTAATTAACATAACAGAGAAAACCCCATTTCCAAACAGAATCACAAACACAGATATAAAGGTAAGGATTACAATATATATTTTTGGGAGAAGTAATTTAATCCATAGCAGATCTCAAGATTCTTCTTTTAGGATAAGGGCAGAACAAGACCTATCCCATTGTTTGTTAAATTGTTAGTAAGAGAATCTATCTAAAACATTGGTAAGAGTGGCTGCAAAAAAGGCAGGGAGGCCACATGTTCTGACCTCCTTTAACCCCACAAGAGAAAGACAGAATCACTATCAATAGCCCAAGGCCTATTACTGCAAGGCCAGACATGCTGCCTCCCTCCAGCCATTCCTCCCAAAGCACCCACCACCTCTCTCCTGGGTTTGATAATTCACTGCAGTGGCCACACAGAACTCACAGATTATGGGGTTTATTTGGGAAGCACCAGGCTACAATTCAAGTTCAGAAACAACGTTCAGTCTCTCTCCCAGCCTGCCGTCTCTCACCCAACAGTCTCTTACAGTCTCTCTCCCAGAAGTGTGTGTCCCTTGGTGTCTCTCTAAGCAATGCACGTCTCTTTCGTCTCTTTCCCAGCAGCGCGTGTCTCTCAGGAGCGCGTCCTTCCTCAGCCAGCAATCAGAGAGAGTTCTGCCTCTAGGAGGACTCCTTTTGAGCCCTGCAGAGTGGCCAAACTAGCAATCATAATATCAGAATTCTAAACACCTGAGAGAGAGCAGGAATTTCCCAGAACATTGTTTAGTGCCACGCCCAACAGAAATACCCCAGGTGGACATCTTTAGCAATCAGGAGTTCCTCAGATGCTCATGGCAAATTCCACCTTTGAGTTTACAAAGACTTACGGGTAGAAAAGCCACACTAAGTAATTTACTACACTGCTGTGGCACATACTAAATTCTCTGTAAGTGTTATTTATTATTACTTAAATAATCTTTTCTCTTGCCCTCGGCAAAATGATTGAAAAGACATAGATCTATTAATGATCATTCATTTGTGTTACAAATATGAAAAGAAAATTCTCATATGTTTAATAAAAAGAATGTTCATTGCTTCCTCAATACAGGGATAAGTAGAATACACTTCTTAAAAACAATGTATGTCATTTGGTTAGGATTAAGGCATGTGTATGTGATGAAATGTTATAGTTTTATTTGTTTGGGAGACTTTTTTGTTTGTTTGTTACTTCAACTAAGCATGATGTCAGTAATTTAAAGAAAATTCTTAAGTGCTTCATCTGGGTACACTTTACTCTGCATCTTCACAGTGATTGTAAAAAAATGATTTTTCTTTCTTTTTTAAGTCTGATACCTTAACAATATAATTCTGAGTAGAAAGTTGTCTTATTCGTAATCTTCTAGGAAATATTTATTTGAAAAACATAATTTTAGAAAAAAACTACATTTTGACAATGATCAAAACAAAGAGAAAGAAGGATGGAAGAGTTTTGAAGGCTGAGATGATTTTACTTTTACTAATTTATTCCTTGATCAAGAGATAATTTTCAATGATAGAGATTGTGCTTAATGTGGGCATGGAGAATACTCTGTTAATGTGACAGTTTTAGGACCTTAAATGTTGTTTAATAATAAGAATCTCTGCTTAAAAACAAAATGCTACGTTTTCATTTTTCAGCCTTTAGCACATCTGAGTTTATAACTTCAGGCATAGTAGTTTCCTTTTGTCTTTTACTATCTTCAAGAAATATGTGTCTACCAAATTTCTAAATCTAAGACTTAGAAGTTGACTTAGAAGGACACATCTCTGTAAAGATACCTTCCCAATGGATGAATTTTCTTAATATGGATTTTAGATGCTGTATCCTTATGTTTTGGGAGCTCTAGTAGCGTAGCGCCTAAGGCAGTTGACTGTGAACCAGAAGGCTGGCAGTTCAAACCCACCAGCCACTCCTCAGAAGGAAGATGGGGCAATCAACTTCCGTAGTGATACCGCTTCAGAAACCCAAGGAGGGTTCTCTATGAGTCAGATCTGACTCGATGGCAGTGAGCTTGGTTTGGTTGGTTTTTATCCTTATGTTTTAGAAGATTTTGGGATTCAGCAAATATAGTTCCTTGAATTTATAAAATAATTAATTCTAATTCATCCTCAAAATATTATGATGGCTTCTAAAAAGCTTTTATTAGAGAGACAATTAAGAAATAGAAATGAACACTACGAAGTTCAGCCCAACTGCTTCTAATGTTATTGCTCTGAGTTTCCTCACAGTGAAAACAAAGAGGAAAATGAATTAGTTGCAAAACCCATGTTGTTTTAAAACCTAAATACCCATCAGTTGCTCATGAGGAGCACATTTTGTCCTGGCCCTGAGGCCTCGGCAAAATTTCTCCCACTGAGCCTCATAAAGGGAAAACTATGTGCTATAACAATAATAAAAAGTTTAAAAAAAACCCTAAAGTTGGTGCAATAGTGAATTTCTTATGAATATCCTTATATAAGTAGAGGATAAGATGCAGAATCACAATTCACTAAGTGCAGTTCTATGAAAGGCTAAAGCTAAGACATGCAATCAATGCCCCATGGGCCTTCTGAGGCCTGCTTTCCTTGCATTATGGTCACAATATAATTTCAGGAACCTTTCCTAGGTAAGGAAACTTAGGCCTACAGAGGAGAGATGTCTTACCCTAAACAGTAGCAGGTTGGTGGCAGAGGCAGAACAAGTAGAACTTTCTTCTACTCAAACTGATTTAGGGACACTTTTCCCCTAGCAATCCTCAGCTGTAGGAAGTCTGATACCTGGTAGAACAGTGGTACCAGTAGAACTTTTTGTGATGATGGAGATATTGTGTATTCTGTGTTATCAATATGGTAGCCATTTACCACATGTGGCTGTTAAACATTTGAAATATGGCTCTTGTAACTGAGAAGCTGAGTTTTAAATTTTACTAACATTTAATTAGTTCAAATTAAAATATACACATGTAGCTCATGGCTACTTCATCAGATAGTGAAGCTCTGGAGGCATCATAAGGGGACACTAAACTGAACTTCTCCTGCTCTGATTCTGGGCTCCCTGGGTGACTGAAGTGTTTTATCGGCCAGGTCTAGCAGAGAGAAGTTCCAAACATTGTGTTTGTCTGGAGGGTGATTCCGAATATGAGTTAATTGCCTCAATCAGGGGTCATGGGAAACAAGAAATGTTGGGCATGTGGTGAGCTTGCCCCAACCAGTCCAAGTGCCCACAGCAGTCACAGGGTCAATGAGAACAATTCTAGGCCTCATAGCCCTCAAGGATGACTGCTGTCTATCGTACCCATCTTTGATGACTATCCTCAGGGAGAGGTGTTATGGACATAAGTCTGGAATGAGGAGCTGGAAAAGACCCAGGCTTGGGTCTAGAGGCAGCACAGTGAACAACTTGGGCTCAGAGAAGTCCAGAGTATGCATCTACCTTCCCTGACCTTTCTCAGACATGAGGTGCAGATGACCCCAGCTGAGGCTCCATGGTGCTGATGAGTAAGAATGTCACACTGCTCATACTACAACTTACAAGTTTCAAATTAGAGAAAAATTAAAAAAAAAAAAAAAAAAAGAAAGAGAGAGACAGAAAGAGAATGCAATAGTAAGAACATGTAAGAAGCAACCCACATTTCACAATACAGATTCAGTTAAGGAAAGTAGAAGTGAACCAGAATCCATCTTACTCAACAACAATGTGTCTTTAAAGGGTTATAATAAGTCTAGTTGCTGCTGTATGTGCCAGTAGTATCTGAAGTTTTAAAACCCTAGAGAATACTCTTGAGTGGTACAGTGGCAGATATTACATTTGTTATTTGAAAAATATATACTTTAATACATAAAAGAGAATGATACTTTTATTTTTTTCAAAAATATTTTTCATTGCATAGAAAAAATAAGTTGCTCAGAAATGGGCCAGTGTAATGCAGTTCAAGTAAAAAACTTCTTATACACTGGCTTAAGCAGGGATTTCCCTAAATATGATTATGTGATTTTTCATAATGATCATAAATATTAAGGTAAATAAAAACCCATTACTCCCCATTTTGCATTAATATATTGCTGTAGCTATAGAAAGTGATGTCAGATTCAAGTCCAATTGCTTTTATTTCATTTCTGCTATTTTTCTACTCTCTGTATTGTTTTGTTGTCTGAGCTCCAACCATTTTTCAAAAGAGGCAATATTTCTTTATCAAGTAGCAACAGAAGCTATGTAAATAAATAATTCCTTAAGAACTGAATGAAGCCATTCATATAAGTAGCATGAAGCAAATCTTTTGCTCTCTTCTAACAGCAAGATTGAGAGGTAAGTAAAAACACACATTAAATATCCCTTAAATTTAATTTCCTTTACTCATGATTACTTGGAACACATGTGCACACCAAATTAACATAGAATATTTAACTTTCAGGGAGTTCTGATGGTGTAGAGCTTACGGCATTTGACTGCTAACCAGAAGGTTGGCAGTTCAAACCCACCAGCCACTCCTCAGAAGGAAGATTGGGCAATCTCCTTCCCTAGTGATACCACCTCAGAAACCCAAGGAGGGGTCACTATGAGTTGGATTCGATTCCATGGCAGTTAGTTTGTTTTTTGGTTATTTAACTTTCATAATTAAAAAACCAAAATGGTCATATTTTAGTCCATAAGAACAAAGAACAGGATGGAGGAGTGAATTATATGATCATTCCTTAGGTCCTGGTGGAAGCCAATGTGGACGTGATAGGATATTTTTATCTATCCACCTCCAAATGGAAGCCAGGGTCATCAAGAAGAGGTCAAATAGGTAACAGAGGAGAGTAAATAGGAACAAAGGTAAAGAAATTGAAGTACTACTTAGAATCCTGCTGACTTTCCAAAGGCTTCATAAGAGTGTTTTATAACTACAGGTAGTCCCTGACTTACAGCAGAATTCTGATCCAATGACTGTTTTGTAAGTTGGTTCTGATGTAAGTCAAATACCTTTTTTTTTTTTTTAGTTTTCATTGTCTTTTATTATCAATATCTTTATAAATCTAATCTTTATTTGTCTTTGGGTGTTGGAAACATTACATATAAATATCTGTGAGTGATAATGGCAAATTACACACTTTGTATGCAGTACATATTACTAATAATAAGATGTACAAAAAAAGAACATATGTGTCGTCTGTCATAATTCAAATAGGTCACAAGTCAGGGACTACTTGTATTATCAACATTATTAATAATACTTCACATATAAAACCAAACAAAACCCATTGCCATCAAGTTGATTCTGACGCACAGCAACCCTATAGTGACTTAATAGGACAGAGTGAAACTACCCTATAGCATTTCCAAAGCTGTAAATCTTTATGGAAGCAGACTGCTGCATCTTTGTCCTGTGGAGGGGCTGGTGGTTTCGAACAGCCAACTCTCAGCAGCCAGACTGCTTAACCACTTCACTACTAAGGCTCCTAGCTCACATATACTGAGTATAATGCACTGGAGTCCTTGGATGGTGCCAATGGTTAATATGCTTGGTTGCCAACTGAAAGCTTTGAGTCCACTCAAAGGTGTCTTGTAAGGAAGACCTGATGATTTACCCTAAAAAAATCAGCCTTTGAAAACCCTATGGAGCACAGTTTTACTCTAACACACATGAGGTGCCATGAATGAGAACTGACTCCACAGCAACTGGCTTATAATGGACCAGATTCCATGCTAAATATTTTACTTTTATCATTTTTATTCAAAGCAGTTTAGTGTGTTAGATACATTTTATAGATGAAGCAACAGAATGCTAAGTCACTTGTTCAATAAGTGGAGGAATAAAATTCAAACTCAGATCTTTCTAATTACAGATCGTCTTTCTTATGATTTCCCTGTCATGTGAGAAATAGATTCTTATGGCAGTGTCATTTGTAAAAGTGTCCAACTAGTTTGGGATTTATTCACATCTTCTACTACCACTAGCAAAAAGGAGCTCTGGTGGTGTGGTGGTTAAGGCATTTGGCTGCTAACAAAGGTCAGTGGTTCAAACCTACCTGCTGCTCGATGGAAGAAAGATGAGTCAGTCTGCTTCCATTAAAGATTTATAGCCTTGGAAAGCCATGGAGGCCACTATGAATCAGAGCTGACTCATTGGCAGTGAGTTTAGTTTGAGTTTACTACTACTAGCTCTTCTGTGTTAGTAATAGAAAGGGCTCCACAAGTTTGTTACTGCTAAAAGGGCAAGAAGGTCACATCTTCTGACCTCCTCTAATGGCACAAGAGGAAAATGGAATCACTATCTGTAGCCGAAGGCCCATTACTGTGAGGCCAGACATGCTGCCTCCCTCCAGCCCTTTCACCAACCCTGACAGATACCAACCGTTCCTCCCACAGCACCCACCATCTTTCTGCTGGGTTTGATAATTTGCTGCAGTGGCCACACAGAACTCACAGATTATGGGGTTTAATAGGGAAGTACCAGGCTACAATTAAAGTTCAGGAAAAATGCTCAGTCTCTCTCAGCCCGTGGTCTCTCAGCCAACACTCTATCGCAGTCTCTCTCCCAGCAGTGCATGTCCCTTGGTGTCTCACTCAGCAATGCATGTCTCTTGCTTCTCTTTCCCAGCAGCACATGCCTCTCAGGAGAGTGTATCTCTTTCAGCAGCACATCCTTCTCAGCCAGCAGTCAGAGAGACATCTTCTGCCTCTAGGAGGCCTCCTTTTGAGCCTGGCAGAGTGGCCAAACTAACCAATCATAACATCAGAATTCTAAGCACCTGAGAGAGAGCGAACTTCCCAGAACATTACTTTGTGCTGCTCCCAACAGAAATGCCGCAGGTGGATGATTTTAACAATCAGGAGCTACTCGGTTTCTCACAGCAAATTCCACCATGGAGTTTACAAAGATTTATGTCTAGAAAAGCCATACCAGGTAATTACTACAGCCCAGTTAACAAACAATTAAGAGCCCTTCTCTTTTTTCTTATTTGTTCTTAAGTTTCAAAGTGTGTCAACATTATCCATGACACACGTGATTCAGTGAAGTTAAATATTATATTCGTGAAGCCCTTTATACATATGTTCTCTACAGAGATGGTTCCAAATCTTTTTTGTATTAATTTTGAGTGGGAATTCTTTCTGACATTTTCTTAAGCAAATAGAGATTTGGAAACTATGAGGAGGCTAGTAGATAATGTTTGTGAGTAATTTGAAAAGTACTGCATTTATGTTTATAATGTAAGTCATACATCAGTGCATAGGTCTTGAAGCTGGGCAGACCTAGATCTGAACACCTGCTTCTGCCACCATGTTTAGTTTGTGAGTGGTGCAAACTCTTAACCTGCTGAGGTGCTAACCAAATATTTAGGGATTTGAGTCCACTGAGAGGCCCTTGGAGGAAAGACCTGGTAAACTACTTCTGAAAAACCAGCCATTGAAAACCCTATGGAGCTCTACGCTAACACACATGGAGTTGCCATGAGTTGGGGTTGACTCAATGGCAGCTGATTTCTCTGTGTACTCTGAGAAAGTGTTTTACTTTGCTGTCCTTGGATTTCTCATGTATAAAATGTGCCTGAATATCTATCTTATATATGAGGTGTGAAGTTTTAATTAGATAGTAGGTGAAAAACCTCTGGTCCATAGTAACTAATCACTCAATAAAGGTACATATGGTTTGGGGTTGAACTTACCTTAGGACAACTCTAGGAGAACAGAAATACAGCCAACAAAGTAGACTCTCCTGACTATGTGTAATTCTCAGTGACCTATTTCAGAAAGTGGTGATTAGACAGAACTAAAGTGGACTCAGGTCCTGGACCCAGCCAGAGGCATATGTAAGTTTAGAAGGTATGACATGTGCCCTGGGTGCCATTTGAAGGGGGTTGCTGTTGAGCAGTTTCTATTAACCATCACAGTTTCCATTGCCAGATGTGAGTTATTATTCACCAAGTTAAAACTAATATTTTCATATTTGAGAGTTGCATATCATAGACCAATTTTCATCACTGAAAGCAAGGAAGGTGCAGTTGTCATTTTCATGTTATTTGGTTGTTTAACTTTTATAATTAAAAAAAAAAGCTCATATTTTAGTCCATAAGGACAAAGAACAGGATATAGGAGTGAATTATATGATCATTCCTTAAGTCCTGGTGGAAGCCAATGCGGATGTGATAGGATCATTTTTACCTATTCACCTCCAAATGGAAGCCAGGGTCATCAAGAAGAGGTCAAATACATAACAGAAGATATCTATTAAGTAAAAGATTTACGAGCTTCATTTATATTTTTGAGCTTATATTATAATTATCTAAAAGATGGGTGTCAGATGTTTTGATAGGGATGCTATTTCAGCACTTGCCATAGGCACTATTTCCTGTAGATACACCTCTGGACCCAGCCCAATAAAGTGATTCCTACTTCATAGCAATTCATTAAGAAGAAGAAGATGACAGAATAGGCAGAAAGACTGCACAAACACTCTTTAACAAAGAAAAGGGGAACCAATTAACAAAGATACAGAAGATTATCCTGGACTCCTGAGCCTTGAAGGGAAGGATATAGAAGTGGACTAAACTCCAACTAGCAGAAGAATTTGCATGAAAACACCAAAAAAGGAGACATATGGAGTCACCATCTGGCAGCAATCCTGATAGCACAGACAGCTTGGATATTGCCAAGTGGTGGTAGGACCTCAGAATTAACCTAAAAATTGGCCCTGCTAGCCAGGGACTACACAGAGGGCTGCTCTGGTGTCTGGTGAATAAAAGGGGAGCAGTGGAGAGGAAGGCGGGCTGAGCTGTAGACTAGGAGGGCACAGCCATTTTGAATGTTTACAAGCACTTGACCATTTTGGATATTTAAAATCATTCTCCCAGATTCCAGGGACTTAAGAACAGGCTCCATTTGCTGGGAATTGCAAGGACATTCCAGACCAGGATGCCTGGAATGGTATGACATGCCCCTTGTTACTCTTATACTCCACATCCACTTGGTGAACGGTGGTGCAGCCATCCCTCACTCCCACCCACTTTCTGGGCAGGCAGGAATTCCATCCATGTTTGTGTGCTCGCACGGAGCCTGGGTGCCCAGCCATGACCTGCCCTGATTGTTTTTTCTTTTCTTTTTTCTATTTTTTAGTTTGTTTGTTTTTGTCTGTTTTAAAAGTACTATTATTATTATTACTTCTGTCCTCTTTACTATTATTCTTTATTCTACCCCTCCCAGGTTCTAGTTTTCAGTTTTTTTTTTTTCTCTGTTCCTGGTTGCATTTTTTTTTTTCTTTCTTGTAGTTAACCCCATTCTTTATTTTTGTTTTTGCATTTTTCCCATTTTTTCTTCATTATTCTCTTTCTCTACCTTTTTTCTCTAATTTCCCTCTCCCAAGATATTGCAGGTTTTTTCTTTTCTTTTTCTTTTTTTCCCCTTTTTTCTTTTTTTGGTTCTGTTCCTGTGTGATTGCATGGTGTGTTTTTGTCCGTGTGCTTTTACATTTTAGATGGTCATTCAATTGTTATTTTTATGGAACTGAGTAGAAGACAGCAACAGTCCCCATATGACACAACTACACCCATACTTCCTGCAGCTTCACTTAGTGAGTGAGAGCCACAACTTCCTTCTCCACCAACAGGCCAACAATAAACAACCAGCAAGAGGGGCCTGACTCACCCTTGTCTGCTCTTCACAAACAGTTAACAGAGATCTAAATACAACAACGCCACAAAGTCTCAGAGACAACAGACCATAACAGTCTACACAAAGAAGCAACATAAAGGGGTAGAAACAAGGAAGTAGGATACAAACCCAGAACACATACCTGAGGAAGAAGCAGCATTGGAACACTCTGATAAGGAATTCAAAAGAATTATATTTAGATATATTCAAAGGATTGGGAGACAGACCAAGGAAAACACAGACAAAACCCTAGAAGAATTCTGGCAAAAAACATAAGAACAAAATGAAAAAATAAATGAAAAATTAGAAATTATTCTAAATCTACAGATAAAAAACCAGAAGATTAATACTAAATTGTCAGAAATAAATAACACATTGGAAGGGCAAAGTAGTAGAATTGATGCAATGGAAGACAGAATTAATGAAATTGAAGACAAATACCTGAATACTTGTTTAGAAAGGGATCAATCAGAAAAAAGATAAAAACAAAATGAAGAAAGCCTAAAGTTCATGTGGGATACCATAAAAAAGAATAATCTACATGTCATTGGAATTCCAGAATAGGAAAAGAAAAATAAAATCATAGAGAAAACTGTCCAAGATTTGATGGAGCAGAAATTCCCTGATATAATGAAAGATGAGAATATATCCATTCAGGAAGTCCAATGAACCTAAAACAGGATAGACCCCAAAAGGAAATCACCAAGACATGTCAACATCAAACTCATCAAAAACAAAGTCAAAGAAAGAATCCTGAAAGCAGCATGGGAAAAACAAAAAGTTGCTTACAAAGGACAACCAGTAAGAATAAGCTCTGATTTCTTAGTAGAAATCATGCACACAAGAAGGCAATGGGATGGTATATATAAAATCCTGAAAGAGAAATATTTTCAACCAAGAATTATACACCTGGCAAAACTCTCCCTCAAATATGATGGTAAAATTAGATTTCCAGATAAGCAGAAACTAAGGGAATTTGTTAAAACCAGAACAACCTTACAAGAGATACTAAAAGTAGTCCTCTGAGCAGAGAACCAAAAACAGCAAATAACAACTGACCATTAATTAAAAAGATGACATAACCCAGAAACTATAGCTATGGACATATCCAAAGGAAAATAAGCTTACAAGATAATAAACAGGGAACAAGAGACATCAATTGGCAAGTGAGGGCAACTAAAAACCAAAAAAAGGGAAAATATTGTGTAGTTACAGAACTTCTGAATGGTGAGCTAGTCAAGAGAGTTGCAAGGTAGAATGGACTGTTCTAAACACAGGGAGAAAATGATAAATCATAGGATAACCTCAAAGAAAAATGATAAACCTTCACATCACAATAAAAAAGAGGACAAGCACAAATATTTGGCAAATACTAAAACTACAGCAACAAAGGAAATGATAACATGATTCATAAACATAATAAGCTCAGCACAGAAAATAATATGGAACAAAGAAACCAGGGACAAAACATATAACAAAATGACAGCAACCAATTCATACCTATCGATAATTACACGGAGTGTTAATGGATTAAATGCATCACTCAAGAGACTGAAAGTTGCATACTGGCTAAGAAAACAAAACCCATCAATGTGCTGTTTACAAGAGACACACCTTAGAGACAGAGACAAAAATAGACTAAAAATCAAAGGTTGGAAAAAGATATATCAAGCAAATAGTAACCATAAAAGAGCAGGAGTAGCATTATTAATTTCTGAACAAATTGACTTTAAGACAAAAACTACCATATGAGACAAGGAAGGCTATCATATAATGATTAAAGGATCAATTGAACATGAAGATATAACCATAATAAATATCTATGGACCCAATGAAAGAGCCCCAGAATACACAAATCAGACTAAAAGAGTTCAAAAGTCGAAAAGATTACTCCACAGTCAGTGGGATACTTTAATATACCACTTTCAATGAAAGACAGAACAACTGGAAAGAAACTCAACAAAGATGCAGAAGAGATAAATAACACAATCCACGAACTTGACCTTATAGATATCTACAGAGCACTTCACAAAACAACAGTTCAATATGCATTCTTTTCCAGTGCACATGGAACATTTTCCATAATAGACCATATATTAGGTCATAAAGCAAGCCTTAATAAATTTAAAAACATTGAAATACTGCAAAGCATCTTCTCAGATCATAATGCTATCAAATTAGAAATCAGCAATAGGAAGATCAACGGAAAAAGAGTAAACACATGGAAACTGAACAACATCCTCCTTAAGAAAGACTGAGTAAGAGAAGAAATAAAAATTGAAATTCAAAAATTCTTTGAATCAAACGAGAATGAAAACATAATATACCAAAATCTTTGGGACACAGCAAAAGCAGTGATCAGAGACCAATTTATAGCAATACATGCACACATCAAAAAGAAGAAAGTCAAAATCAACACTTTAAACCAACATCTCCAATAATTGGAAAAAAAAACAGGAAGAAAAATCCTACAGTCACAAGAAGAAGAGAAATAATAAAGATTCAAGCAGAAATCAATGAAATACAAAATAGAAGGTAATAGAAAATAAGAAGACCAGAAGTTGGTTTTCTGAAAGGTCAATAAAATTGATAAACCACTGGCAAATATAACAAAGGAAAAGAGGGAAAGGATACAAATAACATGAATAAGAAACGAAATGGGTGACATCACAACAGAACCACCTGAAATAAAAAGGATAATATCAGGATACTATGAAGAACTATACTCCAATAAATTTGAAAATCTGGAAGAAATGGACAGCTTCCAGAAACACACCACTTACCTAAACTAACACAGACTGATGTGTAAAAATTGAACAGGTCCATCACAAAAGAAGAAATTGAACATGTCATAAAAACTACCAAAAGAAAAAAAGTCCTGGCCCAGACAGTTTCACTGGAGAATTATACCAAACATTCAGAGAAGAACTGACACCATGCCTACTCAAACTATTCCAAAACATAGAAAAGGTTGGAATCTTCCCTAACTCATTTTATAAAGCAAGCTTAACCTTAATATCAAAACTAGGCAAAGACATCACTCAAAAGGAAAACTACAGACAAATATCCCTCATGAATATAGATGCAAAAATCTTCAACAAAATCCTAGCCAATAGACTGCAACAGCCTATTAAGAAAATAGTTCATTATGACCAAGTGGGGTTCATATCAAGTATACAAGGATGGTTCAACATTAGAAAAACAGTCAACATCATCCACTACATAAATAAAACAAAGGAGAAGAACCACATGATTATATCAATTGATGCAGAAATCACATTTGATAAAACCCAACACCCATTCCTGCTCAAAACTCTCCGCAAAACAGGAATAGAAGGGACATTCCTCAAAATAATACAGGCCATCTATGCAAAACCAACACCCAAAATTATTCTCAGTGGACAGAGTGAACAGAGTGAAACCATTCCTCTTGTGAACAGGAACCAGACAAGGATGCCCTTTATCACCATTTCTGTGTTAGGCTAGGTTCTCTAGAGAAATAAAAACCAGTAAAGCTTATATATATATATTATATATATATATGCTTTACTGGTTTTGCTTCTCTAGAGAACCTAGCCTAAACAATATTGTCTG
>NW_006921821.1:3446412-3450401 GCF_000298275.1 Orycteropus afer afer
CAGCCTGCACGGCAGCCTGAACCTGTTGCAGAGCCTTCTGTTGTTCTGGGCCCCACTCAAAACTAGCAGCCTTCTGAGTCACTTGACAAATAGGCCACAGCAACACACCCAAATGAGGGATAGATTGCCTCCAAAATCCAAAGAGGCCCACCAGATGTTGTGCCTCCTTTTTAGTTGTGGGAGAAGCCAGATACAATAACTTATCCTTCACTTTAGTAGGAATATCTCAACATGCCCCACATCATTGGACATCTAGAAACTTCACTGAGGTGGAAGGTGCCTGAATTTTCATTGGGTTAATTTCCCAACCTCTAGCATGTATATGTCTCACCAATAAGTCTAGAGTCATTGATACTTCTTCACTAGGTCCAATCAGCATACTGTTATCAATATAATGGACCAGTGTGATGTCGTGTGGAAGGGTAAGGCGATCAAGATCTCTACGGACTAAATTATGACATAATGCTGGGGAGTTGATATACCCTTGAGGAAGGACTGTAAAAGTATACTGTTGGCCTTGCCAGCTGAAGGCAAACTGCTTCTGATGGTCTTTTGAAATTGGTATAGAGAAAAAGGCATTGGCCAGATCAATAGCTGCATACTAAGTACCAGGAGATGTACTAATTTGCTCAAGCAATGAAACCACATCAAGAACAGCAGCTGCAACTGGAGTCACCACCTGATTAAGTTTATGATAATCTACTGTCATTCTCCAAGACCCATCTGTTTTTTGCATGGGCCAAATAGGTGAATTAAATGGGGATGTGGTGGGAATCACCACCCCTGTATCCTTCAAGACCTTGATGGTGGCAGTAATCTCTACAACCCCTCCAGAGATGCAGTACTGCTTTTGGTTTACTATTTTTGTAGATAAAGGCAGTTCTAATGGCTTCCACTTGGCTTTTCCTACCATAATAGCCCTTACTCCACATGTCAGAGAGCCAATGTGGGAATTCTGCCAACTGCTGAATATATCTATTCCAATTATGCATTCTGGCACTGGGGAAATCACTACAGGATGGGTTCGGGATCCACTGCACCCACTGTGAAATGCACCTTAGCTAAGACTCCATCAATAACTGGACTTCCATGTGCCCCCACTCTGACGGGTGGCCACAATGACACTTTGGGTCTCCTGGAATTATGTCAATTCAGAGCCAGTGTCCAGTAATCCCTGAAAAGTCTGATTATTTCCTTTTCCCCAATGAACAGTCACTCTCGTAAAAGGCCTCAGATCCCTTTGGGGAAAGCTAGGAGAAAGACTGACATTATAGATTTTTGGCAATGTAGTAGGGTCCTTCCTCAAAGGGACCTGGCCTCCCCTTCATTAAAGGGGTTGTGGTTCTGTAAACTGACTCAAGTCTGGGAATTGATTGAGTGCTTGTAACTCCGTATTCTGGCGATTCAATCTAGGTTGTTGTTCATGTGACCTAGAATTCTTCTGTCTATACAGATCAAGTGAATATTTAGTAGACTTGCCATGCATTTCACTACTAGGAACACCATGAGCAAGTAGCCAATGCCATAATTCCACACAAGTCAGACCATTCTGATTACAGTTCCATCTCTGCTGTCCATTATGGTAACCACACCCACCTTGCCTTTGTCGATTAACTGCTGCCACTTGACCGCTACAACCATGGGGTCCAATCAGCCCCATTGTAGTTAAGTGTCTTAGTTCAATTAGGGCAGTTCCCACTGTCAAATCTGGTTTACAAAAAATAACAATCACAGCAGTCTTCAAGGATGCTGGAGCTCCCTTCACAAATTTATTCCTAACCATACTGGTGAAAGGTGTGTCTTCTGGACTCTCCATTTCTGGCTTCAGGGATCTAATCTGATAAATCCATTCTAACAGGCTAATTTCCCTAAGCCTCTGAATACCTTCTTCTACATTATACCAAGGCAGGTCTGGTACTTCATCTTGACTTAAAGTAGGCCACCGCATAATCCATGCCTTAGTAAGCCAACCAAATAAACTATTAGATCCTTTCCTAACCTCTCAAGCTGAAACATTGAATGAAGAATCTATACTTAGTGGGCCTAAATCAATAAACTCAGACTGATCCAATCTTACATTCCTTGCACCATTATCCCACACCCTCAGCAGCCATTCCCATACATATTCTCCAGGTTTCTGTCTGTACATGTTAGCAAAATCAAGTAGGTCTTTTCAGGTATAGTGTACCACCTCCTCAGTCACACTTTCTGTTTCACCTTTTGGAGCTCGCTTGGACTTAACTTTAGTTATAGTTATAGCAGCAACAATGGTTGGTTGAGACAGTTCCTGAGAATGTTCTGGACTGTCTTCCCTGGCCTCTGCTTCTGGCAATGACCCAGCAGGACCAGTTTGGCTAGTCCCATCAAACTGAGGGGGAGGGGATAATGGTTTTATGGTAATCCATTCAGATGGGAGGGATTCAGCAGAATTTACAGGCTCCATATCCTAATCTTCCTGATTATCTCTCCATATGTCCCCATTCCAGGTTTCAGGATCCCATTTTTTGCTCAATCAATGCCCTCACTTTAACTTCAGACACTGTTCTGGATTGGCAATTTAATTTGTGTTGTAATTCAAACACCCTTACTATAAGACTCTGTGTTTGGTTTTCAGCAATATCAGCTCTGTTACTAGAAGATATTCTTTCTTTCAGCTTTCTTTCAGAGCACAATTGGAAGCACTGAGGTCTTTTATGTGGTGCTTAAGCCAAGACTCAACAGCTCTGAGCTCATCTCACTCTTTCACCACTTTGTCTAGTGTAAGTAGGACCAACCAACCAGCTTCCTTATATTCCTCATGATGACAAAATTGCAGAAAAGTATCAAATATCTTATCACCCAATGCATCACTTCTCACAAGTACTTGATCTATTGGTGGTGCTATTTCACATATTAATGTTGCTACCTCATGCCACAGATTAGCAGGACCCTCTTTACTAACAGATGCACGGTCACTAGTGTCTTTAAGATTAATCAAACTGGAGAACCAATTTAGGAAGCCCATCCTTATGATTTTGTCTCTCTAGAACCACTCTCAGTAGCAAATGTGTTAGGCTGTGTTTTCCAGAGAAACAAAAACCAGTAAAGCTTATATATATGTATATATATATATAGAGAGAAATTTATCTTAGGAAAATGGCTCATGTACTTATAGAAGTTGACAAGTCCAAAGTTCCTGGATAAAACATCAAGCTGGAGGCTTTTCCATGTCAAGGTGGAGGCTTTTCCCAACTCTTGCAACCACAGGGGCTGAGGAGCTCAAGGCTGGCAGGCAGTACACCAGCTGTAAACTCCAACGAATGACAAATCCAAGATCTCCAGGCTGAATGGTGGACTGTTCACTCACAGACAGTTGTAGGCAGCACAACAGAATCTCGATCCACAGAAGAATGTCTCTTTTCCCAGGATGTCCTTGGATATACTGGAAGCAGGCCACACCCCTAGGGAAACTCCCTTTTACCAGGCTGCCTACTCAAAACATAATCATCTTATCCCATCATGGGAATAACCACATCACAACAGCTTAAACCACACAGAATTTTGGTCAAGCCAAGTTGACACACAGCTCCAACTATCACAACTTCTATTCAACATTGTGCTGGAAATCCTAGCCACGGCCATAAGGCAAGAAAGGGAAATCAAAGGCATCCAAATTGGTAAGGAAGAAGTCAACTTATCCTTATTTGCTGATGATATAACCCTATACCTAGAAAACCCAAGAGACTGAGTCAAAAGTCTAGTGGAACTAATTTAGACATTTAGCATCATGACAGAATAAAAGATCAATATCCAAAAATCAGTTGGACTCTACTACACCAGCAAAGAGATTGCTGATAAGGAAATAAAGAAATCAATACCATTTACAATAGCTACCAAAAAAAAAAAAAATTAAATAATTGGGAATAAATCTTACCAGGGACACAGAAGACCTGTACAAAGAAAACTATTAAAAAAACTACTTCAAGAAACCATAAGAGATCTACATAAAT
>NW_006921821.1:3450563-3452058 GCF_000298275.1 Orycteropus afer afer
TGGTCTCACACTGCTGGATCTCAAAACCTACTATCCAGCCACAATAGTCAAAACTGTCTGGTATTGGTATAATGAGAGACACATAGACCAATGGAATACAATTAAGAACCCAGAAATAGATCCATCAAACTATGGCCAACTGAGGAGCTCTGGTAGCATAATGCATAAGGCACTTGACTGCTAACCAGGAGGCTGGCAGTTCAAACCCACCAGCCACTCCTTGGATGGAAGATTGGGTAATATACTTCCATAGTGATACTGCCTCGGGAACCTAAGGATGAGTCACAATGAGTCAGGTTCAACTCGATGGCAGATAACAACAACAACAACTTGGCCAGCTGATCTTTGACAAAGGGCTGAAATCCATTAAATGGGGAAAATAATGTTTAATAAATGGTGCTGGCAAAACTAGAGATCCATTTTCAGAAAAATGAAACAGGATCTGTACCTCACACCATACAAAAAAAACTAACTACAGATGATTCAAAGACTTAAATGTGAAACCTAAAGCTATAGAGTTCCTCAAGGAAAAACTTAAATTTGACAAATGTAAAGGCCCTAATAATGGCATAAATAGAATATCAAGAATAACCCAAAATGCACAAACAGCAGAGGAGAAACTAGATGAATGGGACCTTCTAAAAATTAAATTTTTGTGTGCTTCCAAAGACTTCTCCAAAAGAGTCAAAAGAGAACCTACAGATTGTGAAAAAATATTTGGCAATGACATATCTGACAAGAGACTTATCTCTAGAATTTATAGAAAACTCTAACACCTCAATAACAAAAAGACAAATAATCCAATTAAAAATGGGGAGAAGACATGAATAGACACTTCACTAAGGAGGATATTCAGGCAGCCAACACACATATGAAGAAATGTTCACGATTATTAGCTATTAGAGAGCTGCATATCAAAACAACAATGAAATACCATTTTGCTCCAGAACTAGTAGAAAAGTTCAACAAGACAGAAAATAACAAATGCTGGTGAGGATGTGGAGAGATTGGGACTCTCATACAGTGCTGTTGGGACTGTAAAATGGTACAACCACTGTTGAAGGCAGTATGGTGATTCCTTCAAACGTTGGAATTAGAAATAACATTTGACCCCCCCATTCCATTAATAGGTATATATTCTAAAGAAGTGAGAGCCATGACAAGAACTGACATATGCACACCTATGTTCATCCCAGCACTATTTACAATAGCCAAAAGACGGAAATAACCTAGGTGTCCATCAACTGAGGAATAGATAACCAAACTATGATACAAGCACACAATGAAATACTATGCGACCCTAAAGAACAACATAGAATCTGCAAAACACCACATAAGGTGGATGAATTTGGAGGACATTATGCTGAGTGAAATAAGTCAATCACAGAAGGACAAATATTGTATTGATCCGTTATTGTAAAAGTCAAGGAAAGATTTACCTATGGAAGGAAATATTCTTTGTTGGTTATCAGGGGTGGGAGGGGAGGGGAGGGAA
>NW_006921821.1:3452938-3485869 GCF_000298275.1 Orycteropus afer afer
CCATTTACCTGAGATAGATACACTCCTTGGAGAGAACAATCATGGGAGAAAGAAGGGCTGTTTATGCACAGGGAGACAGCTCAGGGGGCAGGAATGCATGGAAGGATGGGCACAGGAAGAGGTAACTATGGGGAGGAGGTGGGAGGGGAGCTGTTGCATTGTGGTAAGTTGTAGTCAACGTCATGAGACAAAGTGTATGTGAACCGCTGTATGGAAAGTAAATTTGCTCTAAATTTTCACCCCAATCACAAAAAAAAAAAAAAAAAAAGTATGTGGGTGTGTGGAGAGGGAGGGAGAGAGATAGACAGAAACCCTGTCAGCTGTTTATGGAAAATGGCAAACAAGAATGAAAATAAGAACACTTGTTTTCAATGGGGTATTGAGACATGTATGAATAATGCAGCTAGAAATGATGGAGATGGAGAAAAGCCAGGGCAGAAGCCAAGTGACTGGACTCTTCCAAAAATAAGGTAAAGCCTGTCTGTGTCAAGTTCTGCTGAATTCAAGTAAAATGCAGTCAGAGAATTGTCTTAGGACACTTGAATTTTTTTGGATATCTTGACAAGAGAATTTGAATTTTGTGTTTGGGGCAAAATCTGGACTGGATTGCACTTAAGTGGGAGGAAATGGAAAGAATTTAATCTATAACCCAAGAATTCAGAAATTCAGTTTCTAGGTATGTGGACAGAGAAACTTTGAACATGAATCCAAGAAGTGATGTACAATGATGTATGTGTAAAAAAGAAATAAAACTTTATAAATACATTTGAGGCCCTTTATAACCCTCCCATTTCTCTTCCTTCTCAGAGTTAATGACTGTTTTGGAGTTGGTGAATATAATTTCCTCCTTGTTTTTATATATACGGTATATATATGTACATACACACACATGTATTTGCATAATCATTTATTTGTGTGTGTGTGTGTTTACCGAAAAATCAAACTCACTGCTGTGGAGTTGAATCCGACTCATAGCGACTCCCTCCTTGGGTTTCAGAGGCGGTCTCTCTATGGAAGTAGATTGCCCTATCTTCCTTCCAAGGAGTGGCTGGTGGGTTTGAACTGCCAGCCTTCTGGTTAGCAGTCAAATCCTTTAGGCACTACATAACCTACTGTATTTTGCACATCAACATGCTACCTGACTTTTTCACTCAACATTAAAATCTTGAGTTATTTACATGTTTTTTAAAAATTAAAGTTTGGGCAAAATTTATAGAACAAATTATTTTGCATTCAACAATTTTTACACATTTTATTTCATAACATTGATTGTAATCCCCTCAATATAACAGCATTCTTCCAACTTTCCTGAGTTTTCTGTTTCAATTCATCCTTCTTTCCTGTCCCTTTCTGCCTTTTGAGCTTTGTTTTAGGACAAATGCTGCCCTTTTGGTCTCATATAGTTAATTACACTGAGGAGTACCTTCCTACCTGGTGTTATTATTCACTTTAAAAGCCTGTTTGGCTGAAATGTGATCTCTGGGGGGTGGGTTTAGTTCCAGGCATGAAGGGTGTCTAAGGGCCACAGTCTTGGGTATTCTACCAGTCTCTATTAGACCTGTAAGTTTGGTCTTTTTTATGATTTTTAATTTTGTTCTACACCTTTTTTCTATCTATCCAGGATCTTCTACTGTGATCCTGATCAGAGCAGTCAGTGTTGGTAGCCAGGTACCATCTAGTTCTTCTGATCTCAGGGTAGTGAAGGCTGTGGTTCACATGGTCCATTAGTGCTTTGGACTGTTTCCTGGAGTCTTTGATTTTCTTCACTATTCTTTGCTCCATTTGAGGAGAGACCAATAGTCACATTTTAGATGGCTGCTGGTAATCTTTTAAGATTCTAGTTGCTGTTCACCAAAGTATGATGTAGAACATTGGCTTTGTGGAGTATGCTCTGCCAATTGACCTAAATATCTGCCAAGCTGTGGTCCTAAGACCCCTAGCCCAGTGACTCATTTCCTCAAGGTGTTTGGTTATGGCTAAGAAGTTTTCATAACTTTGACCTCTGTATGTTCTATAATATCCTGGGATACATTTATAGCACATATAAATATGTTTGTAGAACTATCCTCTGCCAAACCTATATATACTTGTGGGTATACTCCCATTTGCCATTTCAAATTTACTCAGCTTGCATGTGTACCTATGTATCTACTCACAGATATTATTTGTTATTACTCTACTGTAAGATTGTGTATGTAATATATTTACCTTTGTTGTCTTTAACCCTCATGTATCTCTCAGTGATTCCCTTTGCCACTGGTCATGTAGCGCTGCCCTTCCCCTCATTGTATATTGCCTCTCCCTTCACCCAAGCTAATATGTGTCTACTCTCTAGTTGCGATGTAATTACACTTATGTCTATCGATTAGTCATTCATTTTTAACTATTGTATCATATTCGACTGTATCATTAAAAGACAATTTGTTCCTTTATGCTATTTATTAATATTTAGATAAGTTTTAATTTTTGTTCTTAAAAAAGATGACAATAATCACATCATTGTACACGACTCTGTGGACTCATGTTCAAAGTTTCTCACATCCACGTACCTGGAAGTTGAATTTCTGAATTTCTAGAATACAGGTTATAGATATTTTTCACCTTAACTGGATGCTATCAAATTGCTCTCTAGGATGATTTTGCCAGCTTACATTCCCTTAAACTGAATAAGGACTTACCATTTTTAATTGGAAATCAAACAAATTAATAAAATAGTTTAATTATTTATAACATTTTGGCACAAACTGATTTCCAAAATGGGAAAGTCATGTAATACATGAATGTGAATCCAGAGTCTAGATCAAGAAATCATTAAACCATATAGAACCTTATCTTTGAGAGATACCTTAAATGGCATCAAGTCTAACCACTAGATATCATGTGTTGAGCATACAGCAGTTGCTATACATCTTTCAACTGTGAAAATCAATTTACTTAGAGCATCCATATCATCTTACAAAGCCACTGCTATTTAGAACACAGTGTGGGAAATGTATAGGTTTTGGATATCTACTTTCTAAGTTTCTAGGAAAAATACTGTTTTTGACTGATGACATAGTTATAAAGGTCTTGTCTAGAACTCACGAGACTCCGAGTTAACTTAGTTGAGGCACTGGCCTTTTTCTAATACGATATCTTAGCTTCTTTACCTGGTTTCTTGCAAAGGTTCTAGCTAAGATGATATCTTGTATTCTTCTTTCTAGTAAAATAAAAAACCTCACTTCCATCAAGTCGATTTCTACTCACAGCAACCCCCATTGGGTTTCCAAGGTGATAAATCTTTATGGAAGTAGATTGCTCTATCTTCCTTCTGAGGAGCATCTGGTGGGTTTGAACCACCAACCTCTAGGTTAGCAATCAAATGCCTTAGGCAGTAGGCCACCAGAGTGCCTTTCTTTCTAGTAAATGGATCTCTTAATATGTGTTACTCCAACCCTCCACAAATGGAGCTTATTTTGCCCTTTCTTTCACTGCTTGAAGGAGCTCTGGTGGGGTGGTGGTTAAAGCATTTGGCTGCTAACCAAAAGGTCAGTGGTTCGAACCCACCAGCTGCTCCACAGAAGAAAGATGAAGCAGTCTACTTCTGTAAATATTTGTAGCCTTTGAAACCCAATGGGGGTTGCTATGAATTGGAATTGATTCGATGGCAGTGAGTTTGTTTTTGGTTTGGTTTCATTGTGTGAGCCCTGAGAAATCTACCTTGGTGTCTATCAGCTACTCTAGATAGCACTTTATCCACCTACTGCAGCCTTCTTCTGTTGCCTGCAATGTATTCTGACTATTTTTGGTCTTACCCATATTTCTGTTCTAGCCATTCAGCAAATATTTGTTGAAGGCCTATTGAAAGTTATAAAGCCCAGATGGCCAAAAAATATTTATAGAAGAGGTGGGTTTTGAGCTGAGGCTTGAAGGATAGAGGAGTGCAGGAGATATGAGAGGGCATTCCAGATTGGACCAAAAAAAAAAAAAAAAAACAAAAAACTACTGTGAGTGAAAAGGTCATACATATCTAATTGAGTAGGTTTGTTATTTAAAGCCAAATGAGAAGGTTGGGGTAAAAGCAGACCCAGTATTTGACCCAGGAAAGGTACTGAAGGGACAGACTCAGTTCCAGGTACTATCAGAAAAAGCACTGGTACATCAGGCTAGAACTTCACCCTTGTATGGCTGCAACATTGGTAATCAAAACAAATGGGCCAAGTTGAGGAGAGTGTAAATTTGGATGACATTGCAAGAAGTCCCAAGAGATTGGAGAAGAATAGTGACAGTAGGATACAGGATAGGTAATGTAGGTAAGGCAAGAGAGCCAGTGGTATTGGGAAGACCTGCTTTAGGGGAGTAGTCCCAACTACCAAACTAGGGCTCAGGGAAGAGTTAGAGGCCCAGGCACTGGAGGCACACACGGAAGAGTAAAATAGAGCTCTAGGAATTGGTGAGGCCTAGGCAGCTGATCTCTGGTAGCATAGTGCCTAAGGCACTTGACTGCTAACCAGGAGGCTGGTGGTTCCAACCCACCAGCCACTCCTTGGAAGAAAGGTTGGGCAATCTACTTCCGTAGTGATACTGCCTCGGAAACCCAAGGAGGGATCCCTATGAGTTGGGTCTGACTCAACAGCACATAACCACAACAACAAGCAGCTTAGGAGGAGTTCTGGTGGTGCAAATGCTTGGGAGTTAACCTAAAGTTCAATGGTTCAAATCCATCAGCTACTCTGCTGGAGAAATGATCTGTTGATCTGTTCCCATAAACATTCCTGTCTAGGAAATCCTATGGGGCTGTTCTATTCTATCCTATAGGGGTGTTATGAGTTGGAATCAACTTAGCACTAAAAAACAGGCAGCTTAGCAAGAGTCTGATGTCTTAAGTGTAAGAGTGGGAGGCAGAGAAGGGCCTGGGCCTGGGACAAGATAAACATCATTATGACAAGCACAGCACACTGACAGGAGGGTGACTAATGCATAGCACACGAAGACTGACTTTTATGTTGTCTTAGATTTGGACTGGTCCTGGAAAGAGGAGGATGGTATTGACCTGCAGGTGGGGTCAGCTATGCATGGGGAAGAGATGCAAGAATAAGGTGGGTGAAATGAATCAACATGGTATGATGGAAATACCTTACCTTCGTTTTGAGGTAGGCAGTTCTAGGCCTAAATCTTCAATCCTTACCATGAATGAAGGCATTTTGGAGATGAGAAAAACAGTTTAAGGAGAGGGATGTGAGTAAGAAGACCAATTGTATGGGTAAATATGATTGAGGTGGATGAAGAGAAGTTTTTAGAAGCCCAATTATTGTTAAAAACAGTTTGCAATATTTATATACACTGCCACACTCTTATGGCTGTTTTCTAAATATTGTGCTTTCACCACTGGAGATCTAAGCATGACTCACACATTGTATTTCTTTAAATATGAAAGGAGACGAGTTATGTAGGCTTTGTTGACAATTGCACAAATATAGTGGAACATTGCCAAGTTCTTTGTGGCAATACACGAGGCTGTCTTACAGAGACATTTTAAGATTTTAATTGACCTCAGAGTAAACTAATTTGTGAAATTTTTTTTAAAAAAAAAGCTTACAAAAAAATATTTCCTTTATTTGAGACCATCCACAGACTCCCTAGAGATTCTGACAGCTTCTTTGACCACCTTTACCCACCACAAAGGCTGGAATAGATGCCACATCAAATGAGGGACCATAATGTGGCTGTCAGCGCATGTGAACTCCTGTGCTCCTTTCTATAGTTCAGACATTTCAGTGCCTTTAAATTAAAAATAGTAATTATATTCTATGTCTAGACAGAAATTTTCCCCTCTATGAGATGATTACTATGAAAGTCTTGCATTCAGATGCTCATAGTTCCTCCAGAGGTAAGAGGAAATATTGGTTGCCAGGGGTAGGCCAATCTCTTGGGTCCCCAGTGGGTGGAACAGACATTATGCCTTCCTATACATCATCTGCATTTGTGGTCTGGAAACTGTGGGCTGTGATATGGGGCACTGCCCTTAGCGCAGGTCCTATTTTGTATCAGCAAAGTTGCTGTATTTTACTAACTCTGAATTTCCACCAATGGTATTGCACCATTACTTTATGTCCAATGAGTTTAAGAATTTTAAAAAGTTGCTTCCAATTCTAATTGTAAAGCATAGTTAATATTAAGGCACATCAAGATTCCAGGGAGGTAAAGATATAAAAATATATGTGTCTTAGAATAGATGAGACATTGTGCTTATGCTACTCCGATGAGCCATTTAGAAGAAAACAACAGGAACTTTAATGTAGCCCTGAGCTTTGAAAGACAAAAATAAAAATTGCAGGAAAAGCCACATTTCTGTAATAGATAAGAGGAGCTTTGTGGAAGAACTGGCCAGGAAGGACTCAAGAGTCTGGAGCAGTGGGCTGAGAAGGGTCTAAGTTCTGGATACAGGGAACCAGCTTGGCCTAGCCCAGCCCATCATCTCCTGGTGCATGTGTAAATGTGTATATGTGTGTGGGAGACAGCTGAGCAAGCTGAGGTCCTTCAGGCTGAGAGACAAGTCCCAATGAGCAGCAGGTGGAATGTACCATATCATTTGTGTCTCTCTGTGAGCAGTTAACCTGGTGTGGAAGGCTGGTCTATGTGAAGTTGGTGGAAATGGCGGCTTGACCTCAGACCGAGGCTGGTGGTTGGATCATAGGGACATTACATCCAGCTCTACCGTGAAACATGGCTGTGGCCGTGGGTGCTGCAGTTCTGGGCCTAAGCTGTAAAAAGAGGAGGAGGAGGAGGAAGAAATCTTCATGTTGGACTTAGAGCAGGAGCTTCCTAGGCAGGGCTGCAAGACTGCATGTAAATATCCTGTCAGAAGTATTTAGTAGGCTGATTGTCTACCTGAGGAAAATTTGGCATTTATGCAGGAAGGCAGATGTAGACTTCAAATTTTTATAATTTCAGCATAAGTATAAATCCAATATCATTTATGGTCATTTGAGTCCAAGAGGACAACTAATTAATCACATAAGGAAGAGCTATAGAGATGAACTTTCTACTGTTTGAGTGAACTCTGTGCATTGACAATAAATACAGTAGTAACAGGCCAGGAGCCACGAACTGCCCAGAATCTTGGCTGCTAAGCTGGTACAACGGGAGGCTTCTGACTGTCTCTAGCAGCCAGTAGAGCCCATTGGGCCAATGTAGGTCTTCTCACAAGTGGCAGTGCATATCAGGGGTACTCTACCTCCCTCAGTGATCCACTGTAGTGTCTAGAATCCTGATTACCCTTGACCTGTAAATTTGAGTTCATTTTCACTCATGCTTGTGTAGAGATAGCAAGGGTCTAAGCTTTTGTGGTGGGGGCAATGATGACTGGTGGCTAGTATGTGGGAGTTCTGGGTCAGAACTTAAAAGATGTTAAGGGAGTGGAAGAAATGGAGGTTCACAAAGAGATAATTGAGAAAACGAGGGAAAGGCAATACATGAAAAGTTAATGACTGATATATATATATATATCAGTCATTAACATATATATATATATATATATATATATATATATATATATATATATATATATATATGGAATAGATACAGCTACTGTAAGAATAGAAATTACAGTGTATAACTACCAAACTAATTCAGAAAAAAAATAAAGTGAAGGGGAGGACTATGCTCAAATAATGAAAAATAAGGCTACAAAGGAAAAAAAAAAAGCAATCTAGAAAATTGAGACAAACAGAAAGTACCAAATAAAGTGGTAGCCATGCATCAAGTATATAAGCATTCACAAGTGATGTGAATGTACTAAATCTTTGTCAGAATAAATAAAGAGATTAAGCTTCAGGAAGATCAATTGTGCTCAAGCAGTAAAGGAACACTGGGTGGGCTAGTGTGTGCTGTGTACACTTGTTTGCACTGGCTCTTTTTTCTTAAGCCATGGCTTCACAATTGCAGATGTCCCAATGACTGTTCCGAGGTCCTATGCTAGTTTTCTGCGTGAATTTACTGTGTTCTACCTGAAGTTTCTGCTCCCTGTTAAGAAATAGGACAAGCAAGCATCCATGTGCCAACAGGAGAGGGGAAAGATCTGGTACTTTTTCATTTTAACAAATGATTAGAACATGCACTACTTTTGAACTCTCTGCCAAGGATGCTGATATTTGACATTTAAGTCCTCTTCCATCCCAGTCATATTAGTAGTGATCTTTTTTCTCAAAGGTGGTCTGCCTATGTCACCTGTCTGGTCCCAGGTACTCACCTCCAGCTACTCCTTCAGCAGCTATTCTCCTAGCTTCCTCTGAAACTTACTTGGCCTTCTCTACTCTCCCTCAAGAGCCACTATGCAAACAGGTTAAGGTGATAAACTCCAAATCCATTATAATTTTCTTAAGAGGACATTTCTCAAGCTATGAAACAATTCAATAAATTTTGGTTGAGAATCTGTTATGTACCAAACACCACATTAAAAAAAAAAAAAAAAAAAAAACCCACCAAATTCACTGCTTTTGAGCCGGATCTGACTCATAGTGACCCCTCCTTGGGTTTCTGAGGTGGTATCACTATGGAGGTAGATTGCTGAGGACTGGCTGGTGAGTTTGAACCTCCAGCCTTCTGGTTAACAGTCAAGTGCCTTAGGAACTATGCTACCAGAGATGACAATAATTCAAAAATAAATCAGACATTAATCTCTCCTATGGAGGCCTTCTACCACTCATCTGTCAGTTTGCTGTACTTTGGTGGCTTGCAAATTGCTGTGAGGCTGGAGGCTATGTCACCAGTATTTCAAATATCAGCAGGGTCATCCATGATGGATAGGTTTCAGTGGAGCTTCCAGACTAAGACAGACTTGGAAAAAGGAAAGGGCCATTCATTTCTCAAAGAATTGGGCAGTGAAAACCTTATGAATAGCAAGGAAACACTGTCTGACATATTACTGAAAAATTTATGAATAGCCCTGAAACATTGTCTGATATTGTGCTGGAAGATGAGCCCCTCAAGTTGGAAGGCACTCAAAATATGACTGGGGAAGAGCTGCCTCGTCAGAGTAGAGTTGACCATAATGATGTGGATGGAGTAAAACTTTCGGAACCTCCATTTGCTGATGTGGCATGACTCAAAATGAGAAGAAACAGCTGCAAACACCCATTAATAATTGGAACACCGAATGTACGAAATATGAATCTAGGAAAATTGGAAGTTGTCAAAAATTAAATGGAATGCATAAAGATTGATGTCCTAGGCATTAGTGAGCTGAAATGGACTGGTTTTGGCCATTTTGAATCCCACAACCATATGATCTACTATGCCAGGAATGACAAATTGAAGAGGAATGGTGTGGCATTCATCATCACAAAGAATGTTTCAAGATCTATCCTGAAGTACAATGCTGTCAGAGATAGGATAGTATCTACATGCCCACAAGGAAGACCAGTTAATACTACTAGTACTCAAATTTACACACCAACCACTAAAGCCAAAGACGAGGAAACTGAAGATTTTTACTAAGTTCTGCAGTCTGAAATTGACCAAACTTGTAATCAAGATGTGTTGATTATTACTGGTAATTGAAATGCAAAAGTTAGAAACAAAGAAGAATCACCATGGCCTTGGTGATAGAAATAACACTGGAGATTGCATGATAGAATTTTGCAAGACCAACGACTTATTCATTGCAAATACCTTTTTCAACAACATAATCTGTGGCTATACACATTGAGTTCACCAGATGGAATACACAGGAATCAGATCAACTACATCTGTGGGGAAAGGTGATGGAGAAGCTCAATATCCTCAGCCAAAACAAGGCCAAGAGCTGGTTGTGGAACAGACCATCAACAGCTCATATGTAAATTCAAGCTTACAAGTCCACAAGAGGAGAAATATGACCTTGATTGTATCCCTCCTGAATTTAGAGATATTCTAAAGAATAAATTTGATGCATTGAAAACCAATGACCGAAAACCAGATGAATTGTGGGATGACATCAAGAACATCATCCATGAAGAAAGCAAATGTCATTAAAAAGACAGGAAAGGAAGAAAAGAATGAAAATGGATGTCAGAAGAGACTCTGAAACTTGCCCTTGAATGCAGAGTAGCTAAAGCAAATGGAAGAAATGACAAGATAAAAGATCTGAACAGATTTCACAGAGCAGCTTGAGAAGACAAAGTCAATTACTATAATGAAATGTGCAAAGACCTGGAGTTAGAAAACCAAAAGGGAAGAATAAGCTCAGCATTTCTCAAGCTGAAATAACTGAAGAAAAAAATTATTTTAATGCATTTTATTTAAATATAATTTATGTCCAGTGAAATACACAAAACTAAAATGACATGGGTCGATGCTTTTTTTTTTTTTTTTTTGTAGTGTTCCCTCCCCTCCCCTCCCACTCCTGGCAACCAACAAAGAAAGTTTCCTTCTACAAATAAACCTTTCCTTGACCCTCAGTAACAATGAACTAATATTAAATTTGTCCTTCTGTGACTGACTTATTTCACTCAGCATAATATCCTCCAAATTCATCCATATTATGCAGAGTTTTGCAGACTCTACATTATTCTTTAGTGCTGCATAGCATTCCATTGTGTGTATGTACCATAGTTTGGTCATCCACTGTTCTGCTAATGGGCAACAACAACCTACAAGGTTGTTTCCACGTTTTTGCAATTGTAAATAGTGCTGCGATGAAAATGGGTGTGCATATATCTGTTCTTGTCCTGGCTCTCACTTCTTTAGGATATAAAACTAGTAATGGGATTGCTGGGTCAAATGGTATCTCCAATTCCAGCTTTCTAAGGAATCACTATACTGCTTTCCACAGTGGTTGTATCACTTCACAGTCCCATCAGCAGTGTATGAGAATCCCAATCTCTCCACATCCCCGCCAGCATATGTTATTTTCTGTCTCATTAAACCTTGCCATCAGTGCTGTGGTTAGACAGTATCTCAGTGTTGTTTTGATTTGCATCTCCCTGATGGCCAGTGATCATGAGCATCTCTTCATGTATTAGCTGGCCACCTGAATATCCTCCTTGGTGAAGTGTCTATTCATGTCTTCTGCCCATTTTTCAATTGCATTGTTAATTTCTTTGCTGTTGAGGCATTGGAGTTTTCTATAAATCTTAAAGATAAGTCCCTTGCCAGATATGTAATTATTGGCAAATTGAAGAAAAAATTTAAGCCTCAATTTGCAATATTGAAAGATTCTGTGGGTAAAATATTGAATGATGGAGGAAACATCAAAAAAAGATGGAAGGAATACTGAGTCACTGTACCAAAACAATTGATTGATGTTCATCCATTTCAGAAAGTGGCATATGATTAAGAAATAATAGTATTGAAGGAAGAAGTTGAAACTGCACTGAAGGAATTGGGGGGAAAAAAGGCTCCAGGAATTTATGAAATACCCATTGCTATGTTTCAACAGATGGATGCTACGCTGGAGGCACTCAGTAATCTATGCGAAGAAATTTGGAAGATAACTGGCCAATTGACTGGAAGAGATCCATATTGGTACTCATTCTAAAGAAAGGTGATCCCACAGAATGTGGAAATTATTGAACAATATCATTAATGTCAGGAGCTCTGGTAACATAGTCCCTAAGGCACTTGACTGCTAACCAGAAGGTTCGAGGTTCAAACCCACCAGCCACTTTTCGGAAGGAAGGTGGGGCAATCTACTTCTGTAGTGATACTGCCTTGGAAACCCAAGGAGGGGTTGCTATGGGTCAGGTCTGACTCGACGGCACATAACAACAACAACAACATCATTAATATCACACACAAGTAAAATCTTGCTGAAGATAATTGAAAGATGGTTGTAGCAGTATATTGACAGAGAATTTCAAGAAATGCAAGCTGGATTCAGAAGAGGACATTGAATGAGGGATATCATTGCTGATGTCAGACTGATTTGGCTGAAGGCAAAGAATACCGGAAAGATGTTTACTTGTGTTTTATTGACTATGCAAAAGTATTTGATTGGTGGATCATAACAAATTATGGATAACATTGAGAAGAATGGGAATTCCAGAACACTTAATTGTACTCATGAGGAACCTGTGCATAGAACAGGAGGCTGTCATTTGAACAAGGAGATACTGCATGGTTTAAAATCAGGAAAGGAGTGTGTCCGGGTTGTATCCTTCACCACACTTATTCAATATGTATGCTGAGCAAATAGTCCGAGAAGCTGGACTATATGAAGAAGAGTATGGCATCAGGACTGGAGGAAGACTCATTAACAACCTGCAGACAACACAACTTTGCTGGCTGAAAGTGAAGATAACTTGAAGCATTTACTAATGAAGATTAAAGACTACAGTTTGCAGTATGGATTATATCTCAACATAAAACAAAATCCTCACAACTGGATTAATAAGCAGCATCATAATAAACGGAGAAAAGACTGACGTTGTCGAAGATTTCATATTACTTGGTTCCACAATCAACACCAATGGAAGCAGCAGTCAAGAAATTAGATGACATATTTCACTGGGCAAATCTACCACAAAAGATGTCTTTCAAGTGCTGAAGAGCAAAGATATCTTTTTGAAGACTAAGGTGTGCCTAACCCAAGCCATGGTACTTTCAACCTCCTCATATGCATGTGAAAGCTGGACAACGAACAAGGAAGACTGGAGAGGAATTGATGCATTTGAGTCATGGTGTTGGTGAAGAATACTGAAATTACCATGGACTGACAGAAAAACTAACAAATCTGTACTGGAAGAAGTGCAGCCAGAATTCTCTTTGGAAATTAGAATGGCCAGACTTTATCTCACTTACTTTGGTCATGTGGTCAGAAGGGACCATTCCCTGGAGAAGGATATCATGATTAGTAAAGTGGAGGGTCAGCGAAAAAGGGGAAGGCCCTTAATGAGATGGATTGACACAGTGGCCGCAACAATAGGCTGAGATATAGCAAGGATTGTGAGGCTGGCGCAGGATCAGGCAGTGTTTCATTCTGTTGTACATAATGAGTCAGAGCTGACTCTACAGCACCTAACAACAGCATGGAGGCTTGGAACCTAGTGGATAAGGCAAACAAGCAAACACATGATTTCTGCATCATCTGACCATCATGATAGTAGAAGAGTAAGAAAGATAAAGGTCTCTATCTCTTTTGTGATGAAGGCACTGGGGGAGTCAATAAAATTTTATGAAAGAAATAATGCCTTGGAAATGTGAGCAGTCGATATTGAGATAGTTTTGTATTGTGAGCATAAAATATATATCGGATTCAAGGACATAGTATGCTGAAAAGATAATATTTAAATATATTGAGGTAAATAAAAAAAATTATTAAAATTAAGTTCCCCCCTTTTTTTTTTAAATATAACTTATTTAATGTGCCCACTAGAAACTGAATGAGCCCTGGTAGTGTGACAATTTTTTACTCAGCTGCTAACTGAAAGGTTGGTGGTTAGAATCACCCAGACATTCTGTGGTAGAAAAGAATTGGTGATAGTGGCATCACTGGAGGGTACAGGGGTTGCAGACCGTACCAGGTGACACTGTCAGAGGGAATACGCCAAAATGCTTGTCTAGAAAATGTGCAGTATTTTAGCAGAAATTTATTATTTTGTATAAAATTATGCCTATAATTAGTTATAACAACAAAAATATTTTTCATAAGCCCAACTTACTTGTATCAATATACCTATAAGGCTAAAACTCTGTACTAATTACTGCTTGAGACTTCTATTGTGCTCCTGTCAGAGCTGTCATTATTACCTAATTATATGATGCCTGGAATCATGTGGTTTCATCTGTTACAAGAATGAGCTGTTGTTTTCCCTGTTGCTGGGGCTTTTTTTAGTTGCTGATTTTTTTTTTTTTTTTTTTTAAGTAGAAATGAACAAAAAACAAACACACTGCCATCAAGTTGAATCCAAGTCATAGTGAACTCATTGAGTTTCCAAGGCTGTAAATCTTTACAGAAGCCTACTGCCTCATTTTTCTTCTGTGGAGCTGCTGGTCGGTTTGAACCACCAACCTTCTGGTTAACAGCCAAATGCCTTAATCACTATACCACCAGAGCCCCTTAATTAAAGAAAAGAACGCGAAAAATAAAAAATGTCTTAGTTATCGCTTAGTTATTAATAATGTTCTAACTAAAAATGTTGTGGGAGCTCTGGTGGTGTAGTGCCTAAGGCATCTGATTGGTAACTAGAAGGCTGGTAATTCAAACCCACCAGCCACTCCTTGGAAGGAAGGTTGGGCAATCTACTTCTGTAGTGATACTGCCTCGGAAACCCAAGGAGGGTTGCTATGAGTCAGATCCGAGGCCACGGCAATGGTTGCCTTGCTTTTTTTTGGCAATAATGTTGTCATTTAATGTAGAAAGATTATGCAAAACGATTTTGTTGTTAGCACTCATATAATCTGAGAAATATTACATGGATTCTGTATGGTCTGATACTAGAAGAGATCCATGGGAGTAGATAACAACGTGAGTTACCACACTGGGTGAAATCAACCCTAGTGATGCCACTGCCAGGTGATCTGCTTCCATAAAAATTACAGCCCAGGAAACCCTATGGGGGCAGTTCTGGCAGTTCTATGCTGACTTATAGGGTCATTACAAATCATAATTGATCAGATGTCACACAACAACAACCAGAAAGCTGGAACTTAACATATGTGTTTTACATTATATTTCTGATGGTCTGCAGTGGTTTAGACAGTTCTTGATTCTTAATAAGCACTTGGTAAATGTCAACTCTGATTATGTTTTAAGAAAACTCCAGGGAAGTAGGGAACATGTACTTAGTGTTGTATCAGGAGTAACTATGAGGGGCACACAATAGGTATTTAATAAATCAGTTGAATGATTGAATTCAGTGCTGATATTTAGCCAGCCTGCCCCGACACTGCTGCAGTGCGTGTTAATAGTCAGTATCTGCTGGGTTGTATTGTTGTTGTTGTTATGTGCCGTCGAGTCAGACCCGACTCATAGCGACCCCTCCTTGGGTTTCCGAGGCAGTATCACTACGGAAGTAGATTGCCCCATCTTCCTTCTGATGTTGTATTGATGGGGCCTAAACTGTATGTGTTCTTAAATATTCTCAATCTCACTGCTACCTGATTGAATCCTCAGGGCCCAGCTTATCCTCCATATTAGCTCTTCAGTCAAAAACACATCTCTCCCTCTTGTAAGCTCATAAAATATTTTGTAAAATTGGTTTCTAATCAATAATTTAGAATATTTTTTGAAACAAACGAACCAATCCAAGCCCCAAACTACAGCTTCTCTGATGAAAAGAAAAATACCTCAACCCTATCTCTGTGGGTTTATGTCATAATCTTTGTCTAGAAGAAGGTGTGGTGAGCCTGGAGAGCAGCACTCTGAATGCTCAAGAAGGGAATGGGAAAGGTGCCATGTACCTTAGATAAGAATGGTGTGGTCCAGTGTTAGGAGCACTGGCTTTTGGGGCAGGAACACTTGGGTTTGTATCTGAACTCTGCTCTCTACTGCCTAAGTAATTCTTGACATGTTCCCTTTGTGTAGGAAAATTAATAGATAGTTATTCTGAACACTATGTGCCACTATGATAACAAAAAACAGATGAAACCCACTGCCATGGAGATGATTCAAACTCATAGCGAACCTCATTGGGTTTCTAAGGCTGTACTTTAAGGAAGTAAATTGCCTCATCTTCCTCTGGTGGAATAGCTGGTGAGTTTGAACCACTGACCTTCCAGTTAGCAGCCAAACGCCTTACCCAGTACACTACCAGTGCTCTTTAAACCCAAACCAAACTCACTGCCATTGAGTTGGTTCCAACTCATAGCAACCCCTCCTTGGGTTTCTGAGGTAGTATCTCTATGGAAGTAGATTCCCAGTCTTCCTTCCGAAGAGTGGCTGGTGGGTTTTAACCACCAACCTTCTGATTAAGTCACATGCCTTAGGCACTACACCACCAGAGCTCCTAGAGCTCCTTCAAGAACTATGATAAGTGAGATATATTTTATCATCCAATGAGGTAAGTATGATTATCACCCTCATTCTGCAGATGAGGAGCTAAGGCACAGAGAAGGTGAGTCACTACCTAATTCCTACTGCCTCTCACTGCATCATCCACCCTGGTCTGCACTGCAGGTTTGGGATACCTGTCTCAGAGGGCTGTTGTGAGATTGGCACTAAAGTGCCTGGCCATCAGTAGGTGCTTAGCATCTGGTGGCTATAACCTTCTATCTAAAGTTTCCCCTTCAGTGACCACTACCTCCCTTCCACAGGTGGTGGTAATTGAAGGGGTTGAGGACTGAGACTCATTTAGCACTCATCATCCCAAGAGCCTCCTCTTGATTATCTAAAATGAATCAAAGGTGTTACTGATGTATTGCATGCAGTTGAAATTCCATTTAAACTACTGGAATTAAGTAAGCATTGTGATGCTGTTCACAATCATGTTTTCTCTTGTATGGATAAAAAGTTATTAATTTCCTAATCCAGTCTGGTGCTTCAAACACTGGATGTAGATACTTTACCCATATAAGATGCAACTTTGAGAGACAGGTATTTCCTTCTTCTCATGTAAGATGACACTCTATTTTGTCTTTTAAAATGATCTTTCTGGTGAGTAGCTTTTAAGAGTGTATTGTGAAATGAAGCCAGGTAGCAGCTAGACTGGCAGCCAGGATATCTGTGGAGAATTAACTTGTCAAAATACAATCCAATCATTAAACATCCTCCTTTCTTTCTCTCTTTTGTCTTTACACTATTCCAAATTTAGATCAAATAAAGAAACATGAAGGGGAGATGACAGGTGGTATGAAGAAGTTGATAAACGAAAGAGTCCATTCTGCCCATTACTGAATGTTTTTGAAACACTTTAACCCTTGCAGCAAGTTGTGCATTGATCCCATCTGAACCCTGCCTCCAGCTGCCCAAAGGATCCTCACTGCTCGGCCAAGCAAAACTGCAATTCTCTAAACTGAGAGTCCAATTCCAAGCTCTATGTATGAGTCTAAGTCACTAATTGGGTGCCTGTACTATGTCTTGAAGGAGCTCTGGAAGGCATTGGGCTGCAAACCAAAAGGCAGGCAGTTTGAACCTACCAGCCACTCCATGGGAAGAAGATGATGAAATCTACTTCTGTAAAGATTTATAGCCTTGGAAACCCAATGAGGGTCACTATATGTTGGAATTGACTCAAAGGCTGTGGCTTTGGTTTGGTTTGGGTTACTATGTCTTGAGCCAGAGCGTGAACTGTGTTCAATGATGTTACTATAGACTTTGAATGGCTCTGATTTCCCAAGTAGAAATGATGCACTTTACTAAATTGCCTGTTGTTGTTGATAGGTGCCATCGAGTTGGCTCTGACTCATAGTGACCCTCTGTATAACAGAACAAAACACTGCCCAGGCATGCACCATCCTTACTACCCTTGAGAGACTTAAGGCCATCAGATCCAAATTGCCTAGGAACACCAAATTCATTTTGCCTCATGTCTTTCATCTGACCAATTTTACCTATTTAAACACTAATCATTTGTTTAATTTGAAACTTTTTAAACCAATCCTCAAAGAAGACTCTATTATCTAACATTTATGATGAGCTTAATATATAGAAAAAGAAATAAAATTTGGAATATGCTCAGCAACATAATGTAGCATACTAATACAGCCATGATGTAATGTAGACCAGCCCAACCACATAATTTTAGCAAATATGTGTTTTGTTATATTTCAAACTCATTGTCCAAAATGCAAATCCCTGCTTTACTCGCTGTAACATGGACTCACACTTCCTCAGTGCTATGCCCTTAGCAGTGCAGGGCCCACCTGGAGTCCAGACACAATGATAAGGATATGAGATTATAAAGGATTTATGTGCCAGTCTTCTTGGGAGGTGAAAATGACAATGCCACCCTGCAATCTTGTCACAGCTGATGACTCTCACAGAGGCAAAGAAGCATCACAGAGCCTCTTCCCTCTTTGAAAGACACCTACAATGGCCAAGTTTTTGAGCCTTTAGTTTCCATCTCTCCAGACAGAAGTTATTCTGCAGTGCAAGGCTGGCCAACAAACAAGCTCCAGAAAAGAACACTGCCTCCTGTAATCCAGTTTTTGTCTATGCTTTCTATCATATCATAGGCTAAGAAACAAACTGTTACAGCGAACACTGTCATGAAGAGCTTCTCATCTCCTTCTGTCTGAGCAAAGCCCCCAGAGCATCACTTAATTTTGTCACAATATGTTGGGGTAAAATGTGTTCTGTTTTGATGTGCATGGGCTTCCATAAATGCTGGAGATGAGCACCAGAGATTTTTCCAAGCACACAGACTCTTTCTAAGGGAGACAGAAACAAGTCTTGTACCAATTTGGGAAAGCATCCCCTTATGTCCGTATGGGAGATTGATTACCTGTTCACCAGTGAAATCTGTGTGGAGCATTTTTCATTGCAGAACAAGCAGCTGACATTATGCTTTTGGCGTTGGCAGAGCCCAATATCAAGATGATGATAAAGAAAGAGACTGTCAGGTCAGATAGAAGATGAAATCCTGCTTACATTCTTTGCCTCTTGGCAAGAATGTACACATCTTATAAAAAGGGGGTAATCTTGCTAAAAGTCCTTCTCTGTGCTGTTTTAGAAACTCTGAATAATGGTATGTCGGGGACTTTTTGTAACATTTTGTGTAGTTCAATCCACTCTATTATTTTTCAACACACTCTGAATACAAGTCAAAGCTGACTTTGCAAAGCTCTAACTTTCATTCCTGCAAAGTGTTCTAAAACTTGTATTTATTCCTCTCATTTCTAAAACACAGTTTGAATGTCTTGGTAGGAGCTTCAGATTTTTGGGTCTGGGCTAAAGCAAAATAAAATGGCCTCATGCTGGCTAGAGTTCAACATTTAACATTTTTTTAAAAAGTCTTTAGAAAGAGCACAGCTGAAATAGACAGAAATGTACATTCATACCACCATCAAAGAACCAGGCCAGTGTGCTGCGGAGGCCTTAGAAGAAATACCAGCCGCAGGAATATTGGCAAGGGTGAGGATAGAGCAAACCTTTTTGGGGCTACTGTTCCAAAATTTTCCACTAGTGCATAAAGGGACAAGAGAATCTGATCTCTGACAAGGACACTCCTGCATCAAAACCTGCTTCTTCATACCATTCAGGATGAGTCTCTGCTGTCCCTTGATGCCCTGATTTACATGTAGTGCAGTCGGAGGGGGGCTGTGGAGATGGCTCTAGCCCACTGCCAAGCCTGCGGGGCTGTTACAAAACAAGCAATAGATTTCTGGGGCTTTGGGAAGAAAAATGGTGTCTATTTGTTCTCTGGAAATGAAATTTTGGATGGCCTGGCAGGCAGGAAGACATTGGTTGGGTGAAAGGCTCTATGGAGATGCCATAAGCACTGTGGGCTGACATGACGCCTGCCCCTGCTGTACATCCAAAAAAGGGCACTTGGATGAGTTCGTCAGGGTTCTGCGAAGCCTAATGAGAAGTCAATTGCCCTGGAACTGTGTATGGTAGGTACTGTGTGGTACTGATGTCTCTCCCAAGCCTGGGGTTGTCATGCTAAGGAAAGACACAAAGGTTGAAGGCTGATGATACAGAAAATTTTCATTTCGAGCATACCCATCTAAAGGGAATCAGGTGATGTGGTGAGAAAATACAGCACAAAGAACAGAAGGATAAAACACAGGGGTTCCCAATGAGAGGTGAAAGGCCCTCCTGGCTCTCTAGTTTCCAATTACACAGAACAGTTGCCTCCTCAACAATAGGTAGTAACATTTTTACTCATGTGGTCAAAAATGATTTGACAATACCAGACAAAAAACTAAATATTATAGAAATAGGCAATTTAAATATCAATAATCATAAAAGGTAAAATTATCTGACCTCTTAGAAAAGAATTGAGCTGACATAGGAAGATGCCTACCTATTTAGAAAATTTGCTGAAGAAGATTTCAAAAGGTTTTGTTTTCAGTAATAATAGCTCTATTGGAAGCAATGTAAATTATGAATAGATATACTGCCTCGGAAACCCAAGGAGGGGTCGCTATGAGTCAGGGCTGACTCGACGGCACATAACAACAACAATAACATAATAATATTTAGTAATCCAGTCACAAGGAGAACTGTTGAAAACTCATAGGCCCCCTCTTTTTTTATCCAAATTTAGGTTTTCCTATGAAAAAGAAGTAACAAGGGGTGTGATTAAAAAAAATAAAAAAGCAACTCTTTTCTCTTTTTTTAAAAAATCTACTCCATAATTAGAAGTAATTTTTTATTTCAAATTAATGAAGGACATGGATGCAGCATAGGATATTTGAAATTCACAGCTAACTCATCAATATCATCTTGCCAAATATTTCAGCCTACCCCCAATAAACCTCTGTATATAGAGGATTGCAAATAGGCAAACCTATTTTGAGCTTGCCTATTTTAGCTTTTTGATTCTGCTGTTGGAGAGCTGACCCAGAGGCAAATTCAGTAGCATCACAGGTGTTCCTGTTTAACCTGGAGTCTGGCTCAGGTGGGGTCTTATCCTGGTGTCAGGAGACTCAGTAGGACTCAGCTGAACCCTAGAGCCAGCTGCAAGGAATTCTGGGATCCAACGGCCATAATCAAGTCTAGAGAGGTTGGTAAAATTCTCCATTCTGGTAAATAGTTATTTCCCAAAGAGATCTTAATGTAAAATGAGAAAACAGGACAGTGATCTTAAGAGTTTTGAGCTAAGGCCTAAGTGTGGACAGTTATTAATCATGGATAGCAGGACCATGGTTAACAAACTCTTTTTCCCTGAGCAATGCCTGTGGGAGGTTAGGTGTGCATCTTGTGCTGCACGCCCAGGGATGGGGTGGGGTGGGGTGGGGTGGGATGGGGCCTGCATTTTTTAGAAATCTGCATTTTTTAAAGCACCTCCAGATGATGCTACAGAATGTGATCTGAGTCCCAGAATTGACACACGCAGGCCTATAAAATCTGGCCGTGGGATGCAAAACTCATTGAACCAGGTCAAGAGTCTTCTCTTTAAAATGTACTTATTTTGATATGACAATTCCAATTCTGGACATTTATTATAACTAAATAACTGGATATGTGCAAATATCCCTATAAATCTTTTTATATTGTCCATTATTTGTAGTTGAAAAAAGAAAGCACTCTAAATAGGCAGTATTAGAAGATACGTTAAGTGTGCAATGATACAGTCATGTATTGTACCACTTAGCAGTCATCTAGCATAATGTTTAATGTCATGTGAAAATAATAATAGAATTCATGGTTAACAAATCAGTTAATGAAACAGTATTATGATATAATCTCATGAAAAATAGACATAAGTGCAGAGATTAAAAACTGGGTTTATGTCTGGCTATGTCATTATAATTTTTTGCATATATTCATTTTTCTCCACTTTCCAAATTCTGTACTGTGAACATGTACTAGTAGATTAACTGTTTCCCAGCATATAGTAGAACATACAATTGAATACCCAAGAGATTGACATAGAAGGAGAATGGACAATCAACTACTCCCTCCTTCCAAAGGTGTTGGTGCGGCTACTGACTGAGGTTTGTTGTAAATAGTGAAGCTGGTAGAGGAATATTCCTGATGCCCAGTGAGGTAGTTGAGCAGCCCTGGTGGTGCAGTGGTTAAGCTCTCAGCTGCTAACTGAAAGAAAGGTCAGTGGTTTGAACCTACCAACAGTTCTGCCTCTAATTAGTTCTAAGGTAAGGCCTAGAAGTGCCTGTGACTGCCAATTCACTCAGCCCTCAGGAGTGTTACCTAAACTGTGTAGAGACTGATAATGATATGGTTATGTTGCAATAAATGAAGGTCCTGAAAGGTTTATTCACATTATTAAGATATATAACTTTACTTTGAGGAGGCAGCTCTTCCCTAGCCGTATTTTGAGTGCCTTCCAGCCTGAGAGGCTCATCTTCCAGCACTATGTCAGACAATGTTCTGCTGCTGTTCATAAGATTTTCACTGGCCATTTTTTTTTTTCTTTTTTTTAAGAAATAGATACTAGGTCCTTCTTCTTAGTCTGTCTTAGGCTGGAAGCTACATTGAATCTTGTTTACCATAGGTGACCCTGCTGGTATTTGAAACACTGGTGGCATAGCTTCCAACATCATAGCATCACACAAGCTAGCACAGTGACACACTGACAGACGAGTGAGTGGTGGAAAGTTGGTGTTGAGAACTCATAATTAGCAACAGCAGGATTGCAAAACAAGGACCTAGGAAGAGAAAGAAGGGAGGAGAACCAACCTCCCAGGTGAAGGCAAGATAATCCACTCACTAAACCAAACGTTGCTAGGACTGAATGAGCTTTAAAAAGAATCAATGTGAAGACTATGATAAGGATTAAATAATTTGTGTAAAGGATAAATATAGAAGTGTGTAGTGGAGAATACATCTACAAGGAAAATAAATAAATATTACTCAATTTATTTCAAGTTAACATCTCTATTTTCATCGTTGTTGTTGTTGTTATGTGCCATTGAGTCGGCCCCAACTCATAGTGACCCCTCCTTGGGTTTCCAAGGCAGTATCACTATGGAAGTAGATGGCCCAACCTTCCTTCGAGGAGTGGCTGGTGGGTTTGAACCTCCAGCCTTCTGGTTAGCAGTCAAGTGCCTTAGGCACTATGCTACCAGAGCTCCTAAGAGATGGCCTGGCTACCTGGCAGGGAGCAGCTGGTGGGTTTGAACCACCAGGCTTGGGTGTGGCAGCTGACTGCCCAAGGCCCTGAGGCCATCTCCTAGGGCCCTATTTTCATTAGGAAACTATTATTTCTTTTTGAAATATAGGGTTGAGGTCAAAGTGTCTGTCACTTTTCAATCCCTCAAGTCAGCTCACAGAAACAAAATCCTAGGAAATTCAAATTCATGTACATTTGAAACGAATGCTAGAAAAATACTTGTTGCATGTAGTTGAAATTACATATTATTTTTATAATTACAAAGGATTATGATGAAAACGTGAATACCCCCAAGTTTAAGTATGCTATCTTCTGAGGCAGCCACTTTTGGACAAATAACCTGTGACAATTTCATAACATAGGATTCAGACACCTCATTATGTCGTATGTGTGGTGCAGCTGAAGCACACAGTGGTTTTCAAGGGTTTGTGAGAAAGTAATTAAGCAAACCGCAGGCGTTTGCAAATGTGGCACTTCTGCTCAGACAGGTGGATCTCAGGGCACCCTAAGCTTTCACAGGGATGGATTTGCTACTTTCAGTGTCACCTCAGATGGTGTGTTTTGCTCATTGTGGGAAAATGCTGCCAAATGTATGGATCAATGGATGGATGCTCTAGTTTTGGCTATATCCTTGTGTATTCCACCAACTGCTGATGGAAGCTTGAACATTTTTCTTTGGTACAGAATGGGTGCCTAGCTCTGGGAGGTGCTGTTTGTGCTTACGTAGTCATCAATGAGTGTTCTCTTGCAATAGATATGTTTGTATGATGGACCATTGGGATTAAATCAGAAAATACCCTCTGGTCCCTGTAGCAGTAGTTTACACTGCCTACCCTGTGCAGTCAAGGCTCTCTCCCTGCGAACAGTCATGCTGAAAACTGCTTTCTGCAAATGCTGGTCATTCTGAAAACATCAGTTGTGAGCCCCTCCACATATGCTGGGTCTATAAGCTAGTGATGCAAATGGTAATGGGGAGAGGAAAATGAGACATCAATACTGTTCATATAGTATTTCTAGAGTAAAAACAAAGACACTTAAGGAAAGCAGTGGCGTGTTGTTCTTATGTGCTGTCGAGTCACTTCTGACCCACAGTAAACTATGGAAACACTGCCCAGTCCAGCATCGTTCTCACAATCGTTGCCATGTTTAAGCCCATTGTTGCAGCCACTGTGTTAATCCATTTTATTGAGGATCTTTCTCTTTCTCCCTGACTCTCTACTAAGCTTCTCCAGAAACTGGTACCTCTTGATAACATGTCTAAAGTACATTAGATGAAGTCACCATCCTCACTTCTAAGGGACATTCTGGCTGTATTTCTTCTAAGACAAATTTGTCCATTCTTCTGGAAGTCCATGATATATTCTTTGTCGACACCATAATTCAAAGGTGTCAATTCTTCAGTCTTTCTTATTTTATTGTCCAGATTTTGCATGCATATGAGACAACTGCAAATACAATGGCTTAGGTCAGGCACACCTTAGTCCTCAGTGTGACAGCTTTGATTTTCAACACTTCAGAGAGCTCTTTTGCAGCAGATTTTCCCAATGCAATGTTATTTGATTTTTTGACTGCTACTTCCATGAGCATTGATTGTGGATCCAAGTAAAATGAAAGCCTTGGCAACTTCAATATCTTCTTTGTTTATCATGACCTCACTTATTGGTGAGGTTGTGAGGGATTTTGTTTTCCTTATATAGAGGTGTAATCCATACTAGAGGCTGTAGTCTTTGATCTTGATCATTAAGTGTTTTAAGTCCTCTTCACTTTCAGCAAGGAAGGTTGTGTCATTTGCATATCACAAATTGTTAATGAATCTTCTTCCAATCCTGATGCTATGTTCTCTTTCATATAGTCTAGCTTCTCAGATTATTTGCTCAGCAAACAGATTGAATAAGTATAGTGAAAGGATACAACCCTGACACACACCTCTCCTGATTTTACACCATGCAGTATGCCCTTGTTCTGTTCAAACAACTGCCTTTTGGTCTAGGTACAGGTTCCTCATGTGCACAGTTAAGGGTTCTAGAATTCCCATTCTTTGCAATGTTATCCATAATTAGTCATGATCCACACAGTTGGATATCTTTGTATAGTCAAGAAAACACAGGTAAACATTTTTTCTGGTATTCTTTGCTTTCAGCTGAGATCCATCTGATATCAGCAATTGTATTTCTCATTCTGCATCCTCTTCTGAATGTGGGTTGGATTTCTGGCAGTTATCTGTTGATGTATTGCTACAACTGTCCTTGAATTATCTCCAGCAAAGTTTTAATTGTATGTGATATTAACAATATTGTTCAATAATGTCCACATTTTGTTTGATCATCTTTCTCTGGAATGGGCACATATATTCTTCTAGTAAGTTAACTAGGCAACTGTCTTCCAAATTTCTTACCATAGATGAATGGGTGCTTCCAGGGTTGCATCTGTTTGTTGAAACATCTCAACTGGTGTTCTGTCAAGTGCTGGAGCATTGTTTTTCACTGGTGGTTTCAGTGCAGTGAAACAGTAAGTTGTCCTTTTTGTCTTTTAAATAAATTGTTCACTTTTTCTCCTTTGAAAGCTCCAGTCAAGGGAAATCCCTGGGACGAAATATTGTAGAAAGTTATCAGGCTCTGGACCCTACAGACTGATCTTGGGGTATCAATCTACTGACTACCATCTTTGTGACTTTTGGCCTGCTATAGTGCCTAAGGCTAACCAGAAGCCTGGAGGTTCAAACCCACCAGCCACTCCTTGGAATGAAGATTGGGCAATCTACTTCTGTAGTGATACTGCCTTGGAAACCCAAGGAGGGGTCACTATGAATGAGATCTGACTCGACGGCAGTGAGTTTGGTTTTGGTTGATTTACTATCTCTTAGATGTCCCTTCTGTAATATTAGATTAATAAAATTTCCCCACGGGATTTAAGTAAGAATTAAATGGTAATTAGCAAGATGATTTTGAGATATGTTCATTGCTGTGTACCCTTAAATTCATACATACATGCTGTATATGATCTGCTAATATTAAAACCTATGAGCTTCAAATGAGAGTTGAGCCGAGGAAAAACAAGTCAAATTCTTGGCTTTTAATTTTAAAAGACAAATAAACAAACTTGTCAAAGGAGTGAGATAGAAAAACTTGAGAAAAATACCTGTTTTGTCAGCTTTCCCTACTTTTTCTACAATCCTTTCAGACTAGGTGAAGAACCTCTGACTTACAGTGGGAGGAGAAGAAATTTAGGAAGGAAGCAGGAAGATTAGACAGAAGTGGATTCCTGAATTTGGCTCACATGATCAAGGCTCTTGAATACAAAAAAAAAAAAAAACCTGACCCTAATCTGCCTAGCCTAAACAGAAAATAAACATGCTGGAAGGATATTAAGAAGGTTGGAAAACAGGTTTGCGGAATGAGAGTCTTTGAGAGAATCTGGGTAGTCAGAGCCCAATCCAAGTTTCCATGGGTGCTGCATCTTGCTGCTGGCATCACCACTGCTGGACAGCGATGTCACTGGGGAAGTAATTTTTATGTCATGACTTCAGATTGGAAGTTCTGAGAGTAGCAAAAAACTGACCAGCAACTCCCAGATGTCATAATGAATGAGCAAGTGTCTGACCTTTCAGACTTCTGAAGTGGAAGGCAGGATTCTGCTGCCTCCTCCCCTCTCCCAAATGGCAGTGGTATAGCATAGAACAGTATTATAGATTGAATTGTGTCCTCCCAAAATAAGCATTGGTATTGTAACCCCTGTACCCTGTCCCTGGGTGGCAAAATAGTTTGTGGTAGGTTACTAACTAGAAGCTTGGCAGTTCAAATCCACCCAGTTGTGCTGTGGAGAAAAGGCTGGTAATCTACTTCATAAGATTACAGCCATTGAAAACCCCGTGGATGCAGTTCTACTCTGAAACATATATGGGGTCACCATGAACTGAAATCAACTTGTTGCCAACAGGTTTTTTGTGACAGTAAATATGACCCTGTTTGGAAATAGCATTTTTCTTTTGATATGTTAATGAAACCTAATCACTTTTGAGGTATATAAAGAACATACTCAGAGACACAAAGGGAGAAGATTCCATATGAAGATTGACAAATATGGTAGATGCATCTAAAGCCCAAGAGCACCAAGGATTGCTACTAGAAGCTCAAATAGACAAAGAGGGAACTCTTCCTAGAGCCACACTTTCAGTTGGACTTCTATCCTTTTGAACTGTGAAAAAATGCATTTCTGTTCTTCAAAACTACTCACGGTACTTTTGTTACAGACGACTTGATGGGACCTAACAACAGCACTAGGTAATGGAGACAGAAGGAGACTCAACTCTGAATATGAAACAAAAGAAAAACAACCCTGACAAGTGTCACAACAATGCCTAGGTGTCTTGCTCTCACGACTGGGTTAGCCCCAATGAAGTGTTTTGAAGGGAAGGACAACAAAAAATATTTAGTCCAAAATTTTACTTGAGCCCAGGCTGAGAAACCCTGTGCTACCTGCAGGAGCTCCAGTGAATTTTAGGCCATCCTCATGCAGCATGTATGTGCTCTAGAGACTAAAGAAGAGTCCTAGAACCATAACTGGTGCCTAGTTACCTGGGATCAGAGTCCGAGATAAATGGAGTGGGCAAAGATGAAGGGGATCCCTGGAAGCCAAGGTAGATTCCAGAAACATCATTGATCATTGAGAAAACTGCTCTAGAGAGAGAGAGGTCAGACTCTATGCAGAGCTAGAGTGAAGGACTTCTGGACTTTAGCCTGCCCTGCACTGTGCACTCCACTACAAATGAATGCCATCTGAGCATAACCAGCGGGAACTGATAAAATTGTTTTGATTCTTCTGGAATCCAGATTTTTGTGTTCATGGAATTGGAGTGGCATACCTAAGTCATCTGCTCTGAGGTGTCTTTTGAACCTTGAAGGAATTAGTTCCCTCAAATCACTTTTAGGTAAAAAAACAGCTTAGTAAGCAGCTTAGTTGGAGATATTTTGGCCTTAGGCATTGGGTTATTTTGGAAAATTACCTATGTGTAGCTAATTTCGGGAAGCAGGAACTCTAGGGTCTGATTCTGCCAGATTAAGGCATGAGAGGGCCCTAAACACTGATAATCTGTGTTGCCCCTTTATAATGGATAAGGCTGTGTGTCAATTTGGCTGCACCAAACTTTCAGTGGGTTGGCAGTTATGATGTAGTCATCTCCCATGATGAGATCTGATATAGCCTATTTACCACCATTGTGAGATCTGCTTTAAGCAGGCACTTAATTGAAAGGGAGTTTCTTCACCAGTGTGACCTTTTAGTGGACTTTCTGGCAAAGCTCTCTGGCTTTTTGCTTGATCTGGATCCTGCATCTGGGTCATCATCATCTGACCTTCAGTTCTTTGGACTTAAACTAGAGACCTACCATATTGCTTGCCAGTCTTGGAATTCATCAGCCTCTGCAGCCTGTGAGCCAGTAGCTTGTCATTTGACCTGTGATCTTGGGATCATCAGCCCCTTCAGTTACATGAGTCAGGAGAAGCTTCTAGCCTAATGTCTGATCCATGGACTTAGGACTTGCCAAGTCACAACCAAGTGACGCATTTCCTTGATGTAAATCTCTGTCTATATATACACATATAAGTTTCAATGGTTTTCCTTCTCTAGAGAACCCAGCCTAAGACACCCATCCTTACCTTACTCATGCATTTGAATGGGGTATATGAGTTATATATATATATATATATATATATATATATATATATATACACATACATATACATATATACATATATATACATGTATATGTGTGAGTGGGGAGCTCTGGTAGCATAATGTCTAAGGCACTTGACTGCTAACGAGAAGGCTGGTGGTTCAAACTCACCAGCCACTCCTCAGAAGGAAGGTTGGGCAATCTACTTCCATAGTGACACCGCCTCAGAAACCCAAGGAGGGGTTGCTATGAGTCGGGTCTGACTCGATGGCACATAATAACAACAACGTGTGTGTGTGTGTGTGTGTGTGTGTGTCTTAGCTATCTATGATATAACTTCTTTTTAAACTATCAATCAACTTCTTAAAAGAAATTCAGTCTGAAAGGAAATGGAAAATAAAATATATTTATATAATTGTTATCTTTTAGAAATTCATTTAATTTATTACCTTGTGGATTTCCTTCCACAGAGATACATAAATTTTCTGATAAAATATAAATGTAATGTTCTGATAAAGGCCTTTTGTTGCTTTCTTGGAAGATGAATTTAGAAACAGACTCATTGTTACAAAACAGAAACATATTTTGCATGATAAATAAATACTGAATTTTGCATTCTTTTAATGTGCCTAATATTTTGTTTATTAGCATATATAGAGTAATATCAAACGGTGTGTCCCAAGCAATGACATTAAAAAATGAAACTCACTTGATATGTAAGTTGAAGCTTTTCATGTTAGATTTCATTAATGTTTTCATTAATATTTCCAATATTCTTTTGGACATTTGCTATATTAGTATAATATTAAATGTATGCTAGATTGCATCGACATATATGTCAAACATATTTTACAGTTAAGTTATAAATATCAATGTTTATAAAACTTAGAACATAACTCTGTGTGTTAATGCTATGCAGTTAAAAAGTAAATTGGGAAGTTCCGGTAAGATGGTGGAATAGGCTTAAACACTTCACAGATACTCTTCAACAAAGAAAAGAGGAACCAAGTAACACACATACAGAAGATAATCCTGGACCCCTGAGCCTTGAAGGGAACGATATAGAAGTGGACTAAACTACACCTATCAGAAGAATTTGCATGAAAACACCAAAAAGGAGACAAATGGAGCTGCAGTCTGGCAGTGATCCTGATGGCACAGACAGCTTGGATATTAGCAAGTGGTAGTAAGACCTAAGAATTAACCTAAAAATCAGCCCTGTTAGCCAGGGACTGCACAGAGAACTGCTCTGGTGGCTGGTGAATAAAAGGGGATGCAGCGAAGAGGAAGGCGAGCTAAGCTGTGGAGTTTTGCCTGTCCAGAGGGCGCAGCCATTTTGAATGTTTACAAGCAGTTTGACCATTTTGGATATTTAAAGCCACAGCATTCTCCCAGATTCCAGAGACTTAAGAACAGGCTCCATTTACCAGGAACTGCAAGGACATTCTGTATGCGAATGACTAGAAAGTTGTAACATTCTCATTATTACTCTTATACCCCACACCCTCTAGGTGAATGGAGGTGTGGCCATCCTTCACTTCCACCCACTTTTTAGACTAGCAGGAATAACATCTCAGTATGGGTGATCGGCTGGAATCTGGGTGCCCTGCCCCACCCTACCCCGATGTTTTTTTTTGTTTGTTTGTTTTTTAGTTTATTTCTGTCTGTTTTAAAACTACTACTATTATTATTACTTTTGTCTTTTTTACTATTATTCTTTATTCTTCCCCTCCCAGGTTCTAGTTTTCAGCTTTTTTTTCTTTTCCTGGTTCCTGGTTGCAATTTTGTTGTTGTTGTTGTTCTCATGGTTAACCCCATTCTTTGTTTTTCTTTTTGCATTTTTCCAATTTTTTCTTCATTATTCTCCTTCTCTACCTTTTTTTCTCTTATTTCCCTCACCCCAGATACTACTTTTTTTTTTTTTTTAAATCCCTTTTTTTCTTTTTTTGGTTACTGTTCCTGTGATTACACAGTGTATATTTTGTCTATTTGATTTTACTTTTTTGTTGGTTATTCAATTGTTATTTTGTCTGTGGAAGACAGCAACAGTCCTTATATGACACAAATACACCCACACCTCCTGAAGCTTCACTTACTGAGTGAGAACAACTACTTCCTTCCCCACCAATGGGTCAATGATAAAAAACCACCAAGAAGATCCTGACTCACCCTTGGCTGCTCTTCACAAACAGTTAACAGAGATCTAAATACAACATGCCATGATGTCTCAGAGACAACAGATTATCACAGTCCACACAAAGAAGCAAGATAAAGTGGTAGAAACAAGGGAGCAGGATACAGACCCAGAACACATCCCTGAGGAAGATGCAGCATTGGAACTCCCTGATAAGGAATCGAAAGAATTATATTTAGGTATCTTCAAAGGATTGAAAGACAGACAAAGGAAAACACAGACAAAACCCTAGAAGAATTTTGGAAGAAAATACAAGAACAAAAGGACAAAATAAATGAAAAATTAGAAATGATTCTAAATCTACAGATAGAAATCCAGAAGATTAATACTAAATTGTCAGAAATAGATAACATGTTGAAAGGGCAAAGGAGTAGAATTGATGCAATCAAAGACAGAATTAATGAGATTGAAGACAAATACCTGAATACTTCCTTGGAAAGGGATCATTCAGAAAAAGATCAAAACAAAATGAAGACAGACTAAGGTTCATGTGGGATACCATCAAAAGGAATAGCCTATGTGTCATTGGAATTCCAGAACAGGAAGAGAAAATTGTCCAAGATTTGTTGGAGGAGAAATCCCCGATATGATGAAAGATTCTCATCTTCATCCATTCAGGAAGTCTAGTGAGCCCCAAACAGGATAGACCTCAAAAGAAAATCACCAAGACATATCATCATCAAACTCATCAAAAACAAAGACAAAAAAAGAATCCTGAAAGCATCACAGGAAAAACAAAAAGTTACTTACCAAGGTCAACCAGTAAGAATAAGCTCTGATTTCTAAGCAGAAATCATGCAAGCAAGAAGGCAATGGTATATATAAAACCCTGAAAGAAAAAAATTTTCAACCAAGAATTACATACCTGGCAAAATTGTCCCTCAAATATGATGGTGAAATTAGGAGATTTCCAGATAAGCAGAAACTAAGAGAATTTGTTAAAACCAGAACATCCTTACAAGAGATACTAAAGGGAGTCCTTTGAACACAGAACCAAAAATAGTAAACAACAACCGACCATTAATACACAAGATGACACAACCCAGAAACCACAGTTATGGACATGTCCAAAGTAAAATAAGCTTACACGATTGTAAACAGGGAACCAGAGACATCAATTGGCAAGTGAGGACAATTACAAACCAAAAAGAGGGAAAATACTGTGTAGTTGCAGAACTTCTAAATGGTGAGGAAGTCAAGAGAGTTGCAAGATAGAATGAACTGTTCTAATCTGGGGGAGAAAATTATAAATCACAGGGTAACCTCAAAGAAAAATGATTAACCTTGACATCACAATAAAAAAGAGGACAAGCACAAATATTCAGCAAATACTAAAACAACAGCAGCAAAGGAAATGACAACATGATTCATAAACATAATGAGCTCAGCACAGAAAGTAATATGGAAGAGAGAAACCAGGGACACCATGAAAAAACAACAAAATGACAGCAATCAATTCATACTTAAGTCAATAATTACACTGAATGTTAATGGATTCAATGCACCACTCAAGAGATGGAGAGTTGCAGACTGGATAAGAAAACAAAACCCATCAATATGCTGCCTACGAGAGACACACCTTAGAGGCAAAGACAAAGATTGGAAAAAGATATATCAAGCAAATGGCAACCATAAAAGAGCTGGAGTGGCAATATTAATTTCTGATCACATTGACTTTAAGACAAAAACCACCATATGAAACAAGGAAGGACGTTATATAATGATTAAAGGATCAATTGAGCAAGAAGATATAACCATATAAATATCTATGGACCCAAATAAAAAGCCCCAAAATACACAAATCAGACTTTAAAAGAGCTGAAAGGGCAAATAGATGACTCCACAGTCATAGTGAGAGACTTTAATACATGACTGTCAATGAAAGATTGAAAAACTGGAAAGAAATTCAACAAAGATGAAGAAGAGCTAAACAATACAACCCACCAACTTGACCTTATAGACATCTACAGAGCACTTCACCCAATGACAACACCATATACATTCTTTTCCAGTGCACATGGAACATTTTCCATGATAGAACATATGTTAGGCTGTAAGCAAGCCTTAATAAATTAAAAAAATATTGAAATACTGCAAAGCATCTTCTCAGATCATAATGCTATCAAATTAGAAATCAACAATAGATAGGAAGATCAACGGAAAGAGAAGAAACACATGGAAACTAAAAACACCCTCCTTAGAAAGGCTGGGTAAAAGAAGAAATAAAAATTGAAATTAAAAAATTCTTTGAATCAAACGAGAATGAAAAAACAACATACCAAAATCTTTGGGACACAGCAAAAGCAGTGATCAGAGGCTAATTTATAGAAATAAATGCACACACCAAAAAAAAAGAAGAAAGAACCAAAATCAACACTTTAAACCAACATCTCCAACAATTAGAAAAAGAACAGCAAGAAAAGCCTACA
>NW_006921821.1:3486759-3488624 GCF_000298275.1 Orycteropus afer afer
GTATGCAAGGATGGTTCAACATTAGAAAAACAATCAATGTCATCCACCACATAAATAAAACAAAGGAGAACAACCACAGATCATATCAATTGATGCAGAAAAGGCATTTGATAAAATCTAACACCCATTCCTGATCAAGACTCTCAGCAAAATAGGAATAGAAAGGACATTCCTCAACATAATAAAGGGCATCAATGCAAAGCATAGTGCCTAGTGCACTTTACTGCTAACCAGAAGGCTGCCGGTGCAAACCCACCAGCCACTCCTTGGAAGGAAGTTTGAGCAATCCACTTCCGTAGTGATACCGCCTCAGAAACCCATGGAGGGGTTGCTATGAGTCAGGTCCATCTTGATGGAATATAACAACAAAAACAACAACATGCAAAACCAACACCCAACGTTATTCTCAGTAGATAGAGTGAAACCATTCCTTTTGCGAACAGGTACCACACAAGGAGGGCCTCTATCACCTCTTCTATTCAACATTGTACTGGAAGTCCTAGCCAGGGCCATAAGACAAGAAAGGGTAATCAAAGGCATCCAAATTGGTAAGGAAGAAGTCAAACTATCCCTATTTGCTGCCGATATGATCCTATACCTAGAAAAACAAGATACTCAGTCAAAAATCTACTGAAATTAATCAACATCCATAAACCAGTTGGATTCCTCTACACCAGCAAAGAGATTGCTGAAAAAGAAATAAGGAAATCAAAACTATTTACAATACCTATAAAAAAAAATACAATACTTGGGAATAAATCTTACCACAGACACAAAAGACCTGTACAAAGAATACTATAAAAAATTACTTCAAGGAACCGTAAGAGATCTACATAAATGGAAGAATATTCCATGCTATTGGATAAGAAGATGGAATATTGTGAAAATGTCAGTTCTACCCAAAGCAACCTATACATTCAATGTGATCCCAATCCAGATCCCATCAACATTTTTTAAGGATATGGAAAAACCCATCACTAAATTTATATGGAAAGGAAAGAGACCTTGGATAAGCAAAACACTATTGAAGAAGAAGAACAAAGTAGGTCTCACACTGCCAGATCTCTAAACCTACTATACAGCCACAGCAGTCAAAACTACTTGATATTGGTACAATGAGAGACACATAAACCAATGGAATAGAATTGAGAACCCAGAAATAGATCCATCAACCTGTGGTCAGCTGATCTTTGACAAAGGGCCGAAATCCATTGAACGGGAAAGAGATTATTTGTTTAATAAATGGTGCTGGTAAAACTGGACATCCATTTACAGAAAAATGAAACAAGATCTGTACGTCACATCATATACAGAAACGAACTCCAGATGGATCAAAGACTTAAATGAAACCTAAAACTATAAAGTTCCTCAAGGAAAAACTAGGGGCCTTAATATATGGCATAAATATACTATCAAGCATAACCTAAAACACACAAACAGCAGAAGAGAAACTAGATGAATGGGACCTTCTAAAAATTCAATTTTTATGTGCTTCCAAAGATGTGTCCAAAAGAATCAAAATAGGTGCTACAGACTGGGAAAAAATATTTGGCAGTGACATGTCTGACATGGGACTTATCTCTAGAATGTATAGAAAATTCCAACACCTCAATAACAAACAGACAAATAATCCAAATAAAAAATGGGCAGAAGACATGAATAGACACTTCACTAAGGAAGATATTCAGGCAGCCAACAAACATGAAGAAATGCTCACAGTCATTAGCCACTGTTGTTATGTGCCATCGAGTCAGACCCAACTCATAGCGATCCTCCTTGGGTTTCCAAGGTGGTATCACTATGGAAATAGATTGCCCAACCTTCCTTCCAAGGAGTGGCTGGTGGATTTGAACCACCAGCCTTCT
>NW_006921821.1:3489209-3495645 GCF_000298275.1 Orycteropus afer afer
CAAGGAAATGTTTATCAATGGAAGGAAATTTTCTTTGTTGGTTACCAGGGATGGGAGGGGAGGGGAAGAAACACTGTTAGATAGGCAGAGGTAAGTACTGATTTGGGTGAGGAGAAGGGCAATGTATCAAATGTGAGTGATCAACATGGTGGGGTTAAGGATGAGGAAGACAGAGAGAGGTACATGGGCGGTACAGACAACAAAGATGAACCCTTTTGCACATACAGTACTGTGTTGTCAGTGAAGGCAAACATGAGTATAGGGGGTGGATAGGTGGGTGGACAGGCTGATCTATTAGATATATCTATGAAGTGGGGAGTATACCCAAGACCATGTATAGGGTTGGTAGACAATGGTCTTATAAGGGTATTTGTAAGATCTGTAAGAATTCCCAGGTGTATAGTAGAGCTGACAAGAGACAGGGTTGTAGTCACTTCTTGGTCACAGCCAGCTTCCCAGAGGGACCGAGTAGTTGAGCTGGTGGGCTTGGGACCATAGTCACAGGGGATATCAAGCTCAATTGGCATAACATACTACATAAAACATTGTTTCAGTTCCTACTTTGGCAAGTTGCAACTGGGAGCTTAAAAGCTTGCAAACAGCCTTCTAGAGACAACGTTGTCCCAAGCAAAAAAGAATGTAGAAAACCAAAGATTCATGAAAACAATTAGTCCTAGCAACTAGTACACCATGCGATCCATAGCCTATACAACTATGAGACTAGAAGAACTAGATGGTGCCCAGCTACTACTGTCAGCCACTTGGAGGGAGATCTATCTAGGAGATTCTGGACATAGAGGGAGAACGATGTGGAACAAAACTCAAAATCATTTGGAAAAAAAAAATGTGGGGTGGGGAGGACTAGGTTTGCTGGACTGATAGAGCCTGGTGTAACTATGAGAGACTATGGCCCCTAGCTGCCCTTCAGGTCTGGAATTGAACCCATACCTGTGGCTTCCAGCCAAGCAAAAGACAGGGATAGGGGTTGAACATTTACCTGAGGTAGATACTCTCCTTGGAGAGAACAATCATGGGAGAAAAAGGGCTGTTTATGCACAGGGAGACAGCTCAGGGGACAGGAATGCATGGAGGGATGGACACAGGGAAGAGGTAACTATCAGGAGGAATGGGGAGGGGAGCTGTTGCATTGGGGTAAAATGTAGTCAATGTCATGAGACAAAGTGTATGTGAACTGCCTTATGGAAAGTGAATATGCTCTGTCAGTTTTCACCCAAATCACCAAAAAAAAAAAAAAAAAAACTTGGATGAATTCATTGCAGTAGTCAATTTATTTGAGTTTCCTGTTTTTACATGTCATCTGGGACTGGAGGTCCCATTGGTTGTTTACCAGGACTTCTGCAAGACCATAGCTTAATGTTTGTATCACGGTAAAGAGCTTTGCTAGCCCTCCTGGCTGGAGTAGGTAGACATGGATGAACAAGATGGTTCTCTCAAAATGGATCAGAGACCTGTTATTTATTAATATAATCTGTCCTTGCCCAATAACGACTCATTGGATTCAATTGTATGTTGCGTGAATGTAACAAGAGTTAGAGTCAACAGCCCACCCCCACTTCTTGTTTATTAGACAGAAATATTATACTCCCAAGAGATCTCCTGAGATAAGGTGTTTCAGTTATACAGGAGGGGACCACAGGAGACAGATGTCAATAAAGGTGTTGAAGTGGTAGGGGACTCATTGCTTGAACAATCTTGCACATGGGTGCACTTGTGACCCTGCATGAACAGCATTTCCAGCCAACACATTCTCATATATGGAGCTGGTATCAATTTCATTTAGTGCCTTACCAGTTTCCTTCCACTTCAGTCTTGTCTTTGCTTTTCCTTGTGTTCTGTCTGCTTGCCATCAATTGGTCTTTGCTTTGGACAACTGGTGCTCCTGCTTTGTTGATGCCCTAAGCATTTGCTTGCCTTGCTTATTGGGTAATTAAGCCCTGATCTGACTCCCAAAAAACCAAACTCGCTGCCATTGAGTCAGATCTGACTCATAGTGACCCCTCTTTGGGCTTCCAAGGGGGTATCACTACGGAAGTAGATTGCCCAATCATCCTTCAGAGAAATGGCTGGTGGAGCAGTCAAATGCCTTAGGCACTACACTACCAGAACTCCTCTGATCTGACTAAAGGCTGTTATAGGATGTATAGCAGGTCCTTGGTGATCTCTTCTGTAAGCTGTTCTGTGCTTTAATGTTATCCCTTGAGACATAAACAAAACAATGACCTATATAGCTCACTTCAGAGTACCTTCCCATATGTTTGGGTGATGCTGCTCAATTTGAATTATATTGACTCACAATACATATATTCTCTTAAACTAATTTTTAGTGTTTTTCTAAGCAATTTAGCTTTTGACAGAACCAAAAGGGTCCATTGGTTCACTGTACCATAAGGAGTCTAGGGTCAGTGGGTTGATGCTTCCCCTCCTGAAGCCCAAAGGCTGGGAAATGATTATAAGATTATCCTGTTATTTTCATGCATGATGATAGCTGTTCACTTTCTCCTTAACCTGTATCACTGGTTCTCAACCAGAGGACTTCATTCCTTCTCCACTCCAGGAGACAATTGGCAATTTCTGGAGATATTTATGGTTCTCACAACTGGCCATTGTTGGGAAGGGTTGGGGAGCTACTAATGGCATCTAGTGAGGGAGCCAGGGAAGCTGCTAAAATCCTATGGGGGGTTGGGATTACTTGATAAGCAAGATAATTACGAGCTTACCTATGTTTACTTACCAATCTGTAGTGAACAATTGCACATGGGTTTCATCATGCTGACATGGTGAAAAACGTGTGAAACCATTCACTACAGATTAGTAAGTAAACCCATACTTACCTTCTTACTGGATATTCTGTTCCTGTCAGGGATTATAAATTTGAAAATAAGTTTTGATTCTGTAGGAAGGTGGGGTAGGAGAGAGAATGACTTGCAAGCCACACCTAGAAGCAGAATCTTTGATGTGGTGAAAAATTTGAAATTGTTCACTACAGATTGAAGCACAAGTAAGATTGTGTTTACCTTGCTTATTGAGTAATCTGACACTGCATCTCACAATGGATGGGATACCTGCCCTCGACCACTACAATAACAAAGAATAATGGGTCCAAAATTGTAACAGTGCCAAGACTGAGAAACCCTTAGTGATAGATTAGGATTAGGTTGCGGGGCTTTAACAAAGCTTATGAGGCCCTGAAACACTTATGTTTTTAAAAGCTCTCCAGGTGCTTTTACTGTGCAGCCAAGGTGGAGAACTTCTGATCTAGATTTTTCCAAGTGCCTAAGGCATTTGACTGCTAACCAGAAGACTGGTAGTTCAAACCCGCCAGCCACTCCTTGGAAGGAAGGTTGGGCAATCTACTTCCATAGTGATACTGCCTTGGAAACCCAAGGACGGGTCGCTGTGAGTCAGATCTGACTTGATGGCAGTGAGGTTTTTTTTGGCCTAAGTGACCCCCTTCTGTTTAGCTGTCAAATGCCTTAGTCACTGTGCCAGCAGAGCTCTGGTTTTTGGTTTTGGTTTTGGTTTTGTGGCTGCATGGTCATGAGTCCGAGCCTATCCAGACCACTACCTAGCCATGTAGTCAAGGCCCAGAACCAATTCTGTAATCCTTTCCTATCTTCAAATCCTAATCATTGTCTTTACCTTGCTTCTGTAGTACTGACTATAACAGTGGCAAATCTATCAATCACCAATCATGACTTTGAATTGATTTAAAATCATATGTAATTACCCACATCACCATGACTTGTCAGACTCCTTTCAGCTTTCTCAACCTGATACTGTCCCTCATCCAAGATGATTGTCTTTCTTTTCTCTTTGTTCTGTCCAAGGCTTAAAAAAGTGTCTATTAAACCTGTTTGAATTTATGGTCTCTTTTCCTCTAATACACTACAAAGGTTAGTGCTTCCAACCTACCAGCTGCTCTTAGGGAAAAAGATGAAGCAGTCTGCTTCAGTAAAGTTTTATAGGCTTGGAAACCCTTTGGAGCAGTTCTGCTCTGTCTTATAGGGTCATTATGAGTCAGAATCAACTTGATGGCAGTGGGTTTGGTTGGTTTTGGTTATCAGGGAATTAAGGACCCCTGTTGATGCAATGGTTAAACACTCAGCTACTGTGATAGTTGGAGCTGTGTGTCAACTTGACTGGACCCCAGTTCTGTGTGGTTGTTCCCATGCTGGGATCGGAAGACTGTGTTCTGAGTGGCCAAACTGCCTAAGGGGAGTTTCCCTAGGGGTGTGGCCTGCTTCCAGGATATCCAGGGACATCCTGGGAAGAGAGACATTCTTTTGTGGATCAGGACCCTGGTGTGCTGACTATAAACTTCCGTGAGTGAGCAGCCCACCGCTTGGCCTGGAGATCTTGGATTTGTCTTTCGTTGGAGTCAACAACCAGTGTACTGCCTGCCAGCCTTGAATTTCTCAGTCCCCTATGGTTGTGGAAGCTAAGGCTGCCTCCAGCCTGATGTTTCTTCCAGGGACTTTGGACTTACCGGCTTCTGAACATTTGTGAGCCATTTTCCTAAGATAAATTTCTCTCTCTCTCTCTCTCTCTAAGCTTTGCTGGTTTTTGTTTCTCTAGAGAACCTAGTCTAACGCAGCTACTAACTGAAAGATCCAAACCAAACCAAACCAAACTCACTGCAGTCGAGTTGGATCTGATTCATAGCAACTCCTCCTGAGTTTCTGAGGTGGTATCTCTATGGAAGTAGATTGCCCTATCTTCCTTCTGAGGAGTGACTGAAAGGTTTGAACCACCAGCCATCAGGTTGGCAGTCAAATGCCTTAGGTACTACACCACCAGGTGGCTCAAATCCACCAGTCGCACCACAGGAGAAAGATGTGACAGTTTGTTTCTGTAAAAATTTACAGTCTTGGAAACTGTGTTGGGGCAGATCTACCCTGTCCCATAGGGTCTATATGTCTGCTGCTACATCTAAACTCCCTTGTGTGGGAAAGGGAGTCAGAGCCACTACAGTGTCCACTTCTACTGGAGGGAGGGGAAGCATTAATAGGCATCCACATCACTGCCAGACTGTGGGAGAGGTGAGAGAGAACCTTTTTTTGTAGGATCATAAAGATTTGCCAGGAAGGAAATTTGTGATGGAATTTTTGGAGTATTACTAGCTGTGTTTCCCTAAACACACTCCCTATTAAACAACAACCATCACCAATTTAATTCATTTAGGTCCCTACATATAAGACCTCCACTGCCCTGGAAGGGAGGGAAGCTAGAGAAAAATGAAGCCAGTTCTAGGCTTTTAAGTTAAAAACAAACTAACTTACACAAACACACACACACACAAAACCAACTCACAGCCATCAAGTTGATTCCAACTCATAGTAACCCCCCACTGGGTTTCTGAGGCAGTAAATCTTTACAGAAGTAGATTGTCCAATCTTCCTCCCAAGCTAAGGAGCTCTGGTGGCATAGTGCCTAAGGCATTTTGACTGATAACCAGAAGGTTGGCAGTTCAAACACACCAGCCACTCCTCGGAAGGAGGACTGGGCAATCTACTTCGCTAAAGACTTACTGCCTCAGAAACACAAAGGATGTCACTATGAGTCAGAATTGATTTGATGTCAGTGAGTTTTGTTTTTTTAGTAACTTATAGGGTGTGAATGAAAACAGCAAGATTGTAGCATACTCCTGTGCCCTCTCCCACCACCAGATCAAAATCCTCTAAATGGAGCTGGGGGTTGCTTGGAGAGAAACAAGGGAATAGATGTTGGTCATGAGTTGGTAGAATCACTGAGATAAGAAAGATGATGATGGCAAGGAAAGAACCAAAGGTTTGGGGAACTTTAGGCTGAGGGACCTTCTCCCTGTGTACATGGAGCTGGAGAAAACAGCCAAGGCTTTGGGCCCCCTCTGCATCTTTCCAGCATGGGGTGGGGGAAGTTGTGGAACTCTTGTGGTAGGGTGGATTTGGAGCAGAAAATTCAGGCAGCCCCTGAGTCTTCCCTGGCATGGGAAAATTTGATTATTGCAAATTTTCCTGCCCCAGAGAGGGGATTAACGGAAGGAGGAAATGCTGGTGCAGGTGGTAGAGCCAACAACAGGAACCTGGGCCCTAGAGAGGAGGTCACAGAGAAGATTCTAGCACAGAAGGTGACTAAGGCACACACCTGGTGCCTCTCCAGGGCCTAAATGCAGCAGAAGCCTCTGGAATGTAGATCCCACAAAAAAGGAAAGGGAGTTGGGAAGAAATGTTAAGCCTGAAATGATTGAGAAAAGTTGTTGTCGAAAACCACATTTTCTGCCATTGGACTGAATGGGGCTTGAAATTGAGATTGAGCTAAAGAAAAATGTTTTTAAAAAGTTATGTCTTAAGGCCCCAAATCCATTAAATGGGGAAGAGAATGTTTGTTTAATAAATGGTGCTGGCAAAACTGGAGATCCATTTGCAGAAAAATGAAA
>NW_006921821.1:3497715-3518329 GCF_000298275.1 Orycteropus afer afer
AATCCTACTTCTGTAGTGATACTGCCTCGGAAACCCAAGGAGGGGTCGCTATGAGTCAGGGCCGACTTGATGGCACATAACAACAACAACAACAACAGTACTTAGCAGAGCCTCAATACATTATGGCTACTATTATAGGAGCTCTGGTAGCATAGTGCCTAAGGCACTTGACTGCTAACCAGAAGGCTGGCGATTCAAACCCACCAGCCACTCCTCCCAAGGAAGGTTGGGCAGTCTATTTCCATAGTGATAACGCCTTGAAATCCAAGGAGGGGTCAACAACTATTATCATGTAAACAAAATTACTACTGGTACTACCCCTATCAGCTTGACTGCTAGAAATTAGCATCTTTGAAGTATATCCCAAGGGCAGGAGAGGTCTCTAGGAACTTGGCTTGGGCCACTATAGCTTCTGTGTACCTGTTGCTCTCACTCCTGACCTTGCTAGTAGGCTGGGCTACCACACTCCCATAAAGGCCCAGCATCCAGCTCAATGCTGGCCTTAGGGGATGGGGCAGGACACCATCTTCTGTTCAGCTTCTCTCTATTAAGAAAGGCTGGCGGTTCAAACCCACCAGCCATTCCTTGGAAGGAAGGTTGGGCAATCTACTTCTGTAATGATACTGCCTCGGAAACCCAAGGAGGGGTTACTATGAGTTGGATCCGACTTGACGGCAGTGAGTTTGGTTTGGTTTTGATTGTTGTTGTTGTCAGGTGCCGTCAAGTTGGCTCCAACTCATAACGATCCTAAGCACAGTAGAAAGAAACACTGCTCAGTCCTGTGCCAGCCTCATAATACTTGCTATACCTGAGGCCATCATGACAGCCACTGTATCACTCCATTTTATTGAGGTCCTTCCCTTGTTCATTAACCCTCCACTTTACCAAGCATGACATCCGTCTCCAGGGAATGATGCCTTCTGACAACATGACCAAAGTAGGTCAAATGAAGTCTGCCCATTCTTGCTTCCAAGGAGCATTCTGGCTACATTTCTTCCAGGATAAATTTGTTTGTTCTTTTGGCAGTCCATGGTACTTTGAATATTCTTCGCCAACACCACAACTCAACAGTATCAACATAACAACAACATCACTAGGGAAGTAGATTGCCCAAGCTTCCTTCCAAGAAGTAGTTGGTGGGTTTGAACCACCAGCCTTCTGGTTAGCAGTCAGATGCCTTAGGTGCTACACCACCAGAGCTCCCACATGAGCTTCAACCACAGGTGATTGAAGATATCATGAATTGGGTTAAATGTACCTTAATCTTCAAAGAGACATCTTTGCTCTTCAGCACTTTAAAGAAGTCTTTTGCAGTAGATTTTCCTAACGCAATATGTCATCTGATGTCTTGAATGCTGCTTCCATTGGTATTGATTGTGGAACCAAGTAATATGAAATCTTTGACAACTTCAATCTTTTCTCCATTTATGGTGCTATTGCTTATTGGCCCACTTGTGAGGATTTTACTTTTCTTTATGTTGAGATGTTATCCATACTGCAGACTGAAGTCTTTAATCTTCATCAGTAAGTGCTTCAAAGTTGTGTCATCTGCATATCACAGCTTGTTAATGAGTTTTCCTCCAATCCTGACACCATGTGCTTCTTCATATAGTCCAGCTTCTTGGATTTTTCGCTCAGCACACAGATAGAATAAGTATGGTGAAAGGACACCATGACACACCCTGACACCCTCCCTTCCTGATTTTAAACCATGCAGTATCCCCTTGTTCTGCTCGAATGCCAGCCTCCTGATCTATGTACAGGTTCCTGATGAGCACAAATAAGTGTTCTGGAATTCCCATTCTTTTCAATGTTATCCATAATTTGTTATGATCCACACAATTGAATGCTTTTGCATAGTCAATAAAACACAAGTAAACATTTTGCTAGTATTCTTTGCTTTCAGTCAAGATGCATCTGATATCAGCAATGATATCTCTCATTCCACGTCCTCTTCTGAATCCAGTTTGCACCTCTGGAAGGTCTCTGCCAATATACTGCTGCAACCAGTTTTGAATGATTTTCAGCAAGATTTTACTAAAATCTCGCAAGATATGAGTTCTTTCCTTTTCATTCCTCACAGTACAATAGAGGCTAAAACCAAAAAAACCAGACTCACTGTCATCAAGTCAATTCCAACTCATAGTGACCCTCTTTGGGTTTCCAAGTTGTGTTGGGTGTGCAAGTAAGTCATGCACCTTGGACACCACTTGAGGCAGGGAAGGCATCAAAGAGCAGTCTCTATTCACCATTGTGGTTTTCTTGCCAGCTGTGAATTATCATTCAGCAATTTAAAACTAATTGCCATTGGCACTATTTCTTTCCTTTTTTTTTTTTTTTTTTTTGCCCAGTCTTCCTTCCATGGAGTGGCTGGTAGTTTGAAACACCAACCTTCTGGTTAGCAGTCAAAATGCCTTAGGCACTATACCACCAGAGGTCCTTCAGTAGAGGCTCCAAACCAAACTCACTGCCATGGAGTCAGTCCTGACTCATAGCAACCCCTCCTTGGGTTTCTGAGGTGGTATCACTACAGAAGTAGATTGCCCAATCTTCTTTCCAAGGAGTGGTTGGTGGTTTGAACCACCAGCCTTCTGGTTAACAGTCAAATGCCTTAGGCATTATGCCACCAGAGCTCCTTCTATAGAGGCTACAGGGTAAGAATTTCATATGCACAGCCAAGGTAAAAATAAAATTTTATTTCTCTATAACTGAACTTGGGAGGATCTCTGGTAGCGTAGTGCCTAAGGCACTTGACTGCTAACCAGAAGGCTGGTGGTTCAAATCCACCAGCCACTCCTCGGAAGGAAGATTGGGCAATCTACTTCCGTAGTGATACCGCTTCCGAAACCCAAGGAGGGGTCGCTATGAGTTGGGTCCGACTCCATGGCACATAACAACAACCACAACAACTGAACTTAGTTCTTGAGCCCCATTTCTGCTGATGACTTGCTTTACCAGTTGAATAGAAACTATGTTATTGAGTATTCCTTGCTCTATTTTGGGTAAATAGTTCAGTATTTTTTCCTTTCCCTTCTAATTACTTCTCCCCATGGGTAATCTAAGAACCAACAGGTATTAGTGGAAGAGAACATCTATTTCTTCTTTACTTGGTGCAGTTTGATATGCATCGATTGAAAATGTAGCATCCATTTGTACATTTTTTTTTCTTTTTTATTAATTGAATTTCACTGTACTTCATCCAGAGGCATATTTAGGGTATGACAAGTAATTCATGTGCATTGGACACCACTTGAGGCAGGGAAGACAACAATGAACAGCCTCTATTCACCATCATGCTTTCCATTGCTAGCTGTGAATCATCATTCAGCAATTTAAAACTAATTGCCATAGCCACTATTTCTTTCCTTTTTTTTTTTTTAACTTCTGGATTTACAAGTAGATGTGTGCCTTTCCTAGGGCAAATATTCCTTTGCTGTAAACATACATATTATCTTTCTTTAAAAAAAATTTATTGTGATTTTGGTGAAAGTTTACAGAGCAAATTTGTTTTCTTTTTTTAATTTTTATTGTGCTTTGGGTGCAAATTTACGAAGCAGATTTGTTTTACATTCAACAGTTCATGAATGTTTGATTTCACTCCCTGGTTACAATCCCCAACCATAAAAAACTCTGCTCCCTGTGACTACCTCCTCCCTGAGCCCTTCTTATGTATGCATTCCTCTCTGTCCAGCTTTCCCTTTGTGTGAATGCTGCCCCTCTGATGTCTCAGGGGTGACTGATGTAAGGGGTGCATGTCCCTAGAATAGGTGGGTGCATCTCCCTGGGGCAGGTGTTCCGCATGTAGGTCTTTCTATTGTTGGGCTGAGAGCCAGTCCACAGAAATGAGTCCATATCTAGGCCTGAAGGATAACCCGAGGCCATAGTCTTGGGTTCCATCAGTCTCTATCTGGTCATTTTTGTGTTTTTTAATTTTGTTCTGCATTTTTCCTCCCATTCCAACTGGGATCTCCAATTTTGATCTCTTTCTGAGTGGTTGACATTGGTAGCTGGGCACTGTCTAGTTCTTCTGGTCTTGGAGTCATGAAAGCTGAGGTCCTTGTCATCTGTCATATCTTTGGAATAATTGTTTCCAGATGACTGTGATTTTCTTTACTCTTCTTTGCTCCAGATGAGAGGAGGCAAGTAGTTGCATCTTAGATGGCTGTTGGAGAGCTTTATCCATTCATGGACGTTTAGGTTGCTTACATCTCTTTGCTATATAGTGAATTGTGCTGGGATGAGTGTGGGTATGCATGTGTCTATTCACATCCTGTCTCTCACCTCTTTAGGGTATATTCCTAGTAACAGAATTGCTGGATCAAGTGATATTTCTATTTTCAATTTTTTAAGGAAACACCATACCATTTTCCACAATGGCTCTACCATTTTGTGTACCACCAGCAATGAATGAGAGTGCCAATCTCTCCATACCCTCACCAGCATTTGTTATTTTCTGTCTTGTTGAATTTTGCTATTATTCCTGTGGTGAGCTGATATCTCATTGTTGTTTTGATTTGCATCTCTAATTACCAGTGCTCATGAGCACATGTGTTTGTTGACTGCCTATATATCTTCTTTAGTGACATGTGTGTTCATGTCCTTTGCCCATTTTTGAATTGGATTATTTGTTTTTTTGGTGTTGAAGTTTTCTATGCATTTTGGAGATACATCCTTTGTCAGATATGTCATAACCAAATATTTTTTCCCAATCCATATGTTCTCTTTTTACCATTTTGGAGAAATCTTTTGAGGCACATATGAATTTAATTTTTAAAATGTCCCAGTTATCTAGTTTCTCTTCTGTTCCTTGTGCACTTTGAGTTATGTTTCATAGTCTATTTATGCCATAAATTAGGGCCCCTAGATTTGCCCCTATTTTATCTTTGATGAACTTTATAGTTTTTGGTTTTGATCCAAGTTGAGTTTGTTTTTGTGTATGGGGTGAGGTATGGGTCTTATTTCATTTTTGTACAAGTGGACATCCAATTGTGCCAGCACCATTTGTTAAAGAGGCTATCTCTCCCCCATTTAATGGGTTTTGGTCCTTTGTCAAAGATCAGCTGTCCATAGATGGATGGGTCTATTTCTGTGTTTTCAATTCTGTTCCATTTGTCTATCTGTCTGTTATTGTACCAATACCATGCTCATTTGACTACTGTGGCTGTATAGTAGGTTTTGAGATACAGCAGGATGAGACCTCCTACTTTGTTTTTCTTCTTCAGCAGTGTTTTGCTTATCTGAGGTTTCTTTCCTTTCCATATGGAATTAGTGATTGGTTTTTCCATGTCCTTAAAGAATGTGGATGGAATGTAGATTGGGATGGCATTGAATGTGTAGGTTGCTTTGGGTAGTTTAACATTTTCACAATATTCAGTTTTCTTATCCATGAATATGGCATGTTCTTCCATTTATGTAGATCCCTTATAATTTTTTTGTTGTAGTGTTTTGTAGTTTTATTCATATAGGTCTTTTGTGTCTCTGATAAGATTTATTCCTAAATATTTTATCTTTTTGCTATTGTAAATGGTATTGTTTTCCTTATTTCCTTTTCAGCAGTCTCTTTTTGATGTGGAGGAATCCAACTGATTTTTGTATATTGACTTTGTATCCTGCCATTTTGCTGAACATTTCTATTAGTTCCAGTAATTGTTTTGCTGAGTCTCTTGGGTTTTCTACATACAGGATCATGTCATCTGTGAATAGAGATAGCTTTACTTCTTCTTTGCCAGTTTGGGTGACTTTTATTTCTCTTTCTTGCCTTATTGCCCTGGATAGGACTTCCAATACAATGTTAAATAGAAGTGGTGATAGAGGGTACCCTTTTCTGGTTCTCATTCACAAGGGAAATGCTTTGAGTCTTTCTCCATTGACAATAATTTTGTCTGTTGGTTTTGCATGTATGCCATCTATTAAGTTGAGGATTGTCCTTTGTATCCCTATTTTCCTGAGAATTTTGAATGAATTGGTGTTGGATTTTATCAAATGCCTTTTCTGCATCAATCGATATGATCATATGGTTCTTTTCTTTTGTTTATGTGATGAATTACATTGATTGTTTTTTTGATGTTGAACCATCCTTGCATATTTTGTATGAATCCCAATTGGTCATGATGTATTATTTTTTTGATATGTTGTTGGATTCTATTAGCTAGGTTTTGTTGAAGATTTGTGTACCTGTATTCATGAAGGATATTGGTCTGTAGTTTTCCTTTTTAGTGGTGTCTTTACCTGGTTTTTGGTATCAGGGTTATGCTTGCTTCATAGAATGAATTTGGGAGAATTCTATCATTTTCTATGTCCTGGAATAGTTTGAGGAGAATAAGTGTCAGCTCTTTCTTGAATGTTTGATGAACTCTACAGTGAAGCCATCTGTGTCAGGATTTTTTTTTTTTTCTTTTTATGGGGATATTTTTTTATGACCTGCTCAATTTCTTTTTTTGCTATGTGTATGTTCAAGAATTCTATCTAAGACTGGGTTAGATTAGGTAGGTCTTGTGTTTCTAGAGACTTGTCCATCTCTTCTAAGTTCTTGAATCTGTTGGCATACAATTCTTCATAATATTCTGTTATGATCTTTTTTTATTTCAGTCAGTTCCATTGTGATTTCTCCCTTTCCATTTATTATTCATATTATCTGCATCCTTTCTTCCTTTTCCTTTGTTAAATTTGCCCATGGTTTGTAAATTTTGTTAATCTTTTTGAAGAGTCAATTTCCTGTTTTGTTGATTTTGTTTTGTTTTCTGCTGCATTTATTTTTGCTCTCATTTTTACTACTTCCTTACTTCTGGATACTATAGGTTTCTTTTGTTGATCTTTTTCTAATTGCTGGAGTTGTTGAATTAAAGTGTTGATTTTGAGTCTTTCTTCTTTTTTGATGTATGCATTTATTGTTATGAATTGACCTCCCTCTGAGTATTGCTTTCACTGTGTCCCAAAGGTTTTGGTACATTATATTTTCATTCTTATTTGTTTCTACAATTTATTATTATTATTATTTCACACTTTATTTCTTCTGTTACTCAGTAGTTTTTGAGCAATATTTTATTTACTTTCCACATATTCTTTTTTTTTTTTTTTTTCCTTGCTCTTCCTATTACTGGGAGCTCTGGTGGTGTGGTGCCTAAGCCAGAAGGCTGGCAGTTCAAACCCAGCAGCCACTCTGCAGAAGGAAGATTGGGTATCTTCCATAGAGATACCACTTCAGAAACCCAAGGAAGGGTTTCTATGAGTCAAATCAACTTGACAGCAGTGAGTTTAGTTTTTTTGTTTTCTTCCTATTATTGATTTCTAATTTTATAACACTGTGATCTGAGAAGATGTTTTGTAGTATTTAAATGTTTTTGAATTTGTTGAGGTTTGTTTTGTGTCCTAACATATGCTCTATTCTGGAGAATGATCCATGTGCACTAGAGAAGAATGTATATTGTGCTTTTGTTGGATAGAGTGCTCTGTATGTCTGTGAGGTCAAGTTGGTTGATTGTGCTGTTGAATTCTTCTGTATCTTTGTTGTGTTTTGTTTTCTAGTTTTTCTGTCCCTCCTCAGAAGTGGTGTGTTAAAGTCTCCTACTATTATTGTAGAATTGTTCATTTTTCTTTTCAATTCAGATAATATTTGCTTTACCTATTTTGGAGCACTTTCATGGCATGCATAGATATTTATTATGGTAATGTCCTCTTGGTGAATTGACTCTTTTAATGTCATATAGTGTCTTTCTTTGTCCTTTATGCTGCTTTTCATCTTGAAGTCTATTTTATTAGAAATTAATATTGCCATTTCTGCTCTTTTTTGGGTTGCCATTAGCTTGATATTTTTTCCCACCCCTGGATTTTTAATTTATTTTTCTTTTTATGTCTAAGGTGGGTTTCTTGTAGGCAGCATATCGATGGGTCTTCTTTTCTTATCCAATGTGCCACTTTCTTTCTCTCAACTGGTGCATTTAATCCATTCACATTGAGCGTAATTAGTAATAGGTATGAATTTATTGCTGTCATTGGGTTTTGCTTTTTGTTGTGTTGTTGGTGATTTCTTTGCTCCAAATATTTTTCTGTGCTATGTTTACTTTGCGATTGAGTGGTTTTTCTCTTTCCTTCATTATTGTTGGTTTTGTGCTTACTAAGCCCTTGTGATTTTCTTCTTTCTTAGTTTGGTTAGAAAAATTGTTAATTTTCTTTGGGATTACCCTGAAGTAAGTTCTTATCTCCTTAATTTGAAATAGTCTGTTCTATAAAGACATTGTCCTGTCTTCCTCTACATTTGGAAGTTTTGTAATTAAAACTTTAATTCTCTCTATTTGCTTTGTTGGTGGTGTCATCTGCTGATTGACTCCCCTATTTTTCTATGTACAGTTTTTTGTGAGTTTATTTTGAGAATCTTTTTCTTGTTTGGTTTCTGGGTGGTGGTGTCAAGTGTGTTGATTTCAATTTGTTATTCTCTGTTGCCAGTTTTCTATTGGAAGGACTCCCTTTAGCATTTCTTATAGAGTTGGTCTGGTTTTCACAAATTCCCTTAATTTCTGTTTGTCTGGGAATGTTTTGATTTCACCCTCATATTTAAGGGACAGTTTGACTGAGTATATAATTCTTGGTTGGCAATTCAGTTCCTTCAAGGTTTTGTATATGCCCTCCCATTGCCTTCTTGCCTGCATGGTTTCTGTTGAGAAATCAGAGCTTAGTGTCATTGGTTGTCTATTGTATTGGTTGTCCTGTTTTTCCTGAACTGCTCCCAAGATTCCCTTCTTTGCCTTTGATTTTGGAAAGTTTGAATATGATATGTCTTGGTGACTTTCTCTTGGGATCAATACTATATGGGATTTGTTGAGCTTCTTGGATGGATATATTTTTTTTCTTTCATGATATGGAGGAAATTTTCTGTTAGCAAGTCTTCAATGATTTTCTCAGTGTGCACCCCCCTCCCTTGCTCTGGTATTCCAATCAAGTGTATGTTGTTTATTTTCATGTCATCCATATAACTCTTAGGTTCTCTTCATTTCTCTGAAAATTTTGTTCTGATTTTTTATTATACAGGGTTGGGTCAAGGGATTTGTCTTCTAGCTAGGAAATGTGTTCTTCAGCCTGTTCTTGTCTACTCTTTGTCCTTTCCCTGTATTATCTGTCTCTGTAATTTTAATACTCATCTTCTGGATTTCTCATTCTGTTATTGTATAAGTATTTATCTTGTTATTTTGTTCTTGAATAATTTTCCTGAATTCTTCCAGGGTACTATCTGTCTTCTCATTGCTTCTGTTTATGGTTTTCTTGAGCTCCTGGAGGGTACTATATATCTTCTGAATTCCTTCTCAGATAGTTCTATTACTTGTTATTCCTTGGGAAGATATGCTAATTCTTTAGCTCTGGCATTTCTTTCTACTATATTGTCCTGTTTTCTTGTTTGATTTGAGGTTGTCTGTTGTTTTCTAGACATTTTGAAGTTATTGTTTTCATTTGTTAGTTATGTACTGATTTGTTTCACCCTGATTTTATGTTTTACTATATCTGGAATTGTGTAGCAGGTGTATTTCTTTGGTTATTAACTTGGGTGTAGTGGGTCACTCTCCAGCTTTTTCTGTGTTGGTGGAATCACTGGTGGTGATGTGGGTGCAGGTCTTTCTTTCTCTTGAAAAGAATTTGGAGTTGGGATGAGCAGGTGTTGTCCACCATCTGTTGTTGATCCTGTGGTGCAAGAGGTACTGATGTTACCTGTCTGTTGGGTAAGGTGTTCATTGTACTAGCTACGGTTGATTAGTGGGGGTGGGTGGGTTAATATGTTCCTCCTATTGGATGAGGCAGGAGCTCTGGTGGTGTAGTGCCCAAGGCATTTGACTGCTGACCAGAAGGCTGGCAGTTCAAACCCACCAGCCACTCCTCAGAAGGAAGACTGAGCAATCTATTTCTGTAGAGATACCACCTCAGAAACCCAAGGAAGGGTCATTATGAGTTGGAATCGACTCAACAATGGCAGTAAGTTTGGTTATTTATTTAATGTTTTGGGGATTTATTGGATGAAAACCAAACCAAACCTGCTGCTGTGGAGTTGGATCCAACTCAATCTGACCCCTCCTTGAGTTTCCAAGGCAGTATCACTGTGAAAGTAGATTGCCCAACCTTCCTTCCGAGGAGTGCCTGGTGGGTTTGAATCGCCAACCTTCTGGTGAGCAGTCACATGCCTTAGGCACTATGCCACTAAGGCAGAGGAAAAAAAAAATGCCAGAACTGAACCCTGGGATAGAAAGGCAGAGGTTGTTTTCTGTGCTTAGCGTGACATAATTCAGTCAGCCTTGCAGGCACAGGGACAGCCTTCTCAGCTCCTAGATCCATATCTTCTGATGATAACACCCAGCTGTCAATCACAGACCCACAGTTCAGACTCGATACTCACCCCAAAGGACAAAGGGCTACCCTCTTGAGTGTGGATCCACAAGTCATGAAATCCCAGGTCCCAGATCCAGTCTGTGCTAAAAAGTGTTACTAAGAGGTGAACCCTAGCCTACTGCCATCTATGTGCTTTGGGGCTCTGTTTACTGTCAAAGAGTTTCTTTCCTTTCCCCAACTCCCTTCCAGATTCTGCATCAGCTTTTGCTAAGGGAGTTCTGTTCCAGTTTTGCAGTAAAGATCTTCTCCACTCAAAGCCCCAGCTCACCTTGAAAAACTCCTGGTGTCCTACTTAACCTTCTTTGTATTTCTAAAGACTCTTCTTTGGCTCCACAGGCTGGCTGGGTTTCTTTATTTTTCCCAGTAGCTTAACCTGCTCCCTTTTGCTGCCTTCACTGGATCTAATACTTTATCTTCTCATTAGCTGCTCATAACTTCAGTATAATTATTTGCCTTGGAGCTCTGGTAGCGTAGTGCCTAAGGCACTTGACCGCTAACCAGAAGGCTGCCAGTTCAAACCCACCAGCCACTCCTTGGAAGGAAGATGGGGCAATCTACTTTCATAGTGAAACTGCCTTGGAAACCCAAGGAAGGGTCATTATGAGTCGGGTCCGACTCGAAGGCATATAACAACAACAACAACATACCTAGTTGGGAGCCCTGGTAGCGTAGTGCCTAAGGCATCTGCCTGCTAACCAGAAGGCTGGCAGTTCAAACCCACCAGCCACTCCTCGGAAGGAAGACGGGCAATCTACTTCCTTAGTGATATTGCCTTGGAAACCCAAGGATGGGTCACTATGAGTCGGGTCCAGCTAGACGGCATATAACAACAAACAACAGCAACATACCTAGTTACTCAAAATTCTAGTTGATACAGGGACTAAGTGTGCGGATTGTCAGTATGACACCATCTTACCTAAGAGTGGGCAAATTGTTTTCCATTCTCTAGTTCATACACATTTTGTGACATTAATGGAAATCTCCACAACGTAAAAACTCTCTTCCCACTTCCTCCTTGTGGTACCTTTTCCCTGTGTCTTTCTTTTTGTACCTCTTGTGTACCTCTCCATGGCTTCCTTTCCCTTAGTGATTTTGTGTTGGTCACCCACTGGTTTTTTTTTTTTCCCCTCTTTTGTATTTATGGTGTTTTTTTTTTTTTTTCTTTTACTTTTATTGTGGTGAAAATGTACACACCAAGACATTCACCAACATGACTATTCCCACATTTACAGCTCAGGGACATTAATGCCATTTTTTATGTTGTTCCACCATTATTGCTATTCTTTTCCAAAATATTCCACCACTATCAGCATAAACTAAATGACCCACCAACAAAAGCTTCCCTTCCCCCCCCCCACCTCTGGTAACCACTAATAATCTTTAGTGTCTATATTTATATGTATATGTATATTTATATTTATATTTATTTATTTATTTTAACTATTAGCAATTGGTCACCTACTTTTTGGTATATTGTCTTTCCCTTCATGTAAATCACTATATGTTTTAATGTTCTAGCTAACATTATTCTCTTCCCATCCCTGGTAACCAATAAAGAAAGTTTCCTTTGGTATGTAAATTTTTCCTTGACTTTTTATAAAGTATTTGTCCCTCTGTGATTGACTTTTTCACTTACCATAATGTCCTCCAAATTCATCTACATTATAAGGTTTTTCACGAATTCTTCATTATTCTTAATGTTGCATAGTATACCATTATGTGTATGTACCATAATTTTGTTATCCATTCATCCATTGATGGGCATTTAGGTTATTTCCATCTCTTTGGTATTGTGAACAGTGGTGTGAAGAACTTGGGTGTACATATATCTATTCATATTCTGGCTTTCATTTATTTAGGATATATACTTAATAGTATATAAGGTCTCACAACTGGACCAATGAGCAGCATCACAATAAATGGAGAGAAGATTGAGATTGTCAAAGAATTCATGTTGCTTGGTTCTACAATCGATGCCTATGGAAGCAGCAGTCAGGACATTAGACGACATGTAGCATTGGGAAAGTCAACCACAAAGGAACTCTTTCAAGTGCTGAGGAGCAAGGTTGTCTCCTTGGGGACTAAGGTGTGCCTGACACAAGCCATGATATTTCCAATTGCCTTGTATGCATGTGAGAGCTGGACAATGAATAAGGAAGACCAAAGAAGAGTTGATGCTTTTGAGTTGTGTGCTGGTGAAGAATGCTGAAAGTACCATAGACTGCTAAAAGAACTAACAGATCTATCCTGGAGGAAGTGCACCCGACATGCTCCTTGGAAGCGAGAATGGCTAGACTTCCTCTCACCTATTTTGGTCATGTTGTCGAAAGGGACCATTCCCTGGAGAAGGATGTCATGCTTGGTAAGGTGGAGGGTCAATGGAAGAGGGGGAGGCCTTCAACGAAATGGATTGACACGATGGCTGCGATGATGGGCTCAAGTATAGCAGGGATCGTGGAGCTGGCGAGGGATAGGGCAGTGTTTCGTTCTGCTGTGCATGGGGTTGCTATGAGTTGGAGACGACTCGATGGCACCTAACAACAACAACTTAGTAGTGGGATTGCTGTATCAAATGGTATTTCTATTTCCAACTTTTTGAGGAAGTGCCATACAATTTTCCACAATGACACTACTGTCTGTAAATATACCTCTGAATTCATATGTTAATGAAAGGTCTATATTCTTTCTGCTTTGGGGTCTTCTGGTTTACTCAGAGCATGCTGTGCTTTCTTAGCCCTGCCCATCAGTCACCTCCATGTCCATCTTGGAAACTTGGAAAATTTTTGGAGGGCATTCCATATTAGTCAGCTTTTCCTAGGTTATTGTGAGGCAAAAACAATCCCCCCAAAAGATAAATAGCATATAATATGAAAGGCTTATTTTTTCATTCATATTACACATCAGCTGTGGCTTTGCTTAATGTCCTGTTATCACTGGGATCCAAGCCGAAGGAGCAGCCATCATGGAAACAAATATTTTTAGCAAATAATACAATGCACTGTACTTCTTTACCATTCTGGAGTTGGGAGAGATTTGAAACAGAGAGGAGGTAGATACTCAGATCCTCTCTCCTGAAAATACCCCATTACTTCTCAGGTTGGTTCTTTTCTCTTTCACTGAACTTTGGCCTAGAGGTATCAGAGAGTAGAGTCCTTCCTTAGATCTCTAGAACATGTGCTCTGAGTATGTCCCTTCTAGACTTTCCTTCCCGTAAGTTGCTTGAACTTAATCTTCTTTTAGGTAGGAACATTGCCAAGGTGTCATTGTGCATTTTTTTCCACCTCATGGTTCACAGTCCAATTGTGCTTTGAGTTTGTTCCATCCTTTAGAGCTCAAACACCCTTCTCTGCCTAAAAAAAAAAAAAAAAAAAAAGTACCTCTTCCAATAGAAATCTTCATGTTTCAACATCTGTTATCAATTTAAAGCAATATATTTAAACATTGAATTGACAGTTTTGTTCTTGCCCCTCCCTGAAACAGTGGGCATCACTTATTTAATGCATGGAGGGGACACAACAAAAGATTTCCCAGAATTGTATCCTGCCACAGTCTTTTGATCAGACTTAATTGAAGTTTCAAAAATAGCAGATTAGAATTACACTGGACAGAATAATTTATAACTAATCCCACCTTATCCTCTGCAAGTCACTTCCCTACCTAACCTCACCCCTGGCTGGCCTACCACACACAAAGTGTTCCAAGCATCTGTCCATCTCAATATCGAGCTCACTAAGGCCCCCAGAGAGATAGTGTATTCCTTTTCTCCCTTTAGTCCAATACATTTACTTCCCCAATCCTTACTTTTTGTCTCAGAAGAGACTTCTCTTCAGGATGAAAGACAATGTTGTTGTTGTTGTTATGTATTGAACCAAGTCAGACCCAACTCATAGCGACCCCTCCTTGGGTTTCTGAGGCAGTATCACTATGGAAGTAGATTGCCCCATCTTCCTTCCGAGGAGTGACTGAGTGTCTTCAGGATGAAAGACAATAGGGCCACAAATTCCCTTCTGTGGGAACTCTTCCCTTGCCCAGACCATTCCTATCTGCAAGTACTTGTTCTGACCCTGTGGCTAAACAATACACTCACACAGATAGAAGGACATCTGCCAAAGTCTGGGTTATTCAGTCAGACAAAAACATATAAGGCATCAACAGCTTAGTTTATTTTGCCTTCACAATACTAGGACTAATTCCTTTTGAGGTTTTCTTCAATAACATGTCAAAAAATTTCAGAATCTAGTCTCACCTGGGGTAATTTTGCTGCTATTTTATAAACTTCTTTGCCATCTGTGGGCCAACTCCACCTGTCATTTGTCATCCTTTCATCTGCTGTACTTCATCTTCACTCAGAAGGTCTCATCTGATTTCGATTTAGCACATGTGTAATGACCTCTTTTTAAATTGAACCCCTTAGCCCTATTAACCATGTACTTTAAGAAGGACCCTAACGGTTATTCATAAAACCCTTGAAGAGAACATTTTCTTTTTTCAGTCTTAAAAAAATGCAGTGAAGAAACAATTAGTGAAAAATTAGCCACACAAGTAACCACTGGGGCTGAACATAATTTTTCCATCCTTGTAGGCTCCAAACAGCAATTGAATAAGAATAATAGCAATTATCATAATGCAGAGGCCACAGCCATAGGAAGAGCAACCAGAAGATGACATTTGATGGCTGGGCTGCTGCTGTGATCCCTTGAGTGTCACTTTCACCCCAGAAAGCTGACAATAGATGTCATTGCATCTGACTCCCACCCAAGGGTTTTGTGAGGAATACCCAATTACCCTTACAATGATGTGACTTGTTATTGACAGACTCTATAACAAGAAGTGAAATAATAAGTCAAGATCCCTTACTGTCAGTTCACCTTACGTTCCCAACATAATCCAATTGTTGTTGAGTCGATTCTGACGCATGGTGACCCATGTATGTCAGAGTAGGACTTTGCTTCACAGGGTTTTCAATGGCAGATTTTTTTTGGAAATAGTTCACCAGACCTTTCTTTCAAGATGCCTGTGGGTAGACTTGAACCTCCAAACTTTCAGTCAGTGGACAAGTGTGTTAATCATTTGCACTACCCAAGGACTCTTCAGCTTTATACCCGTTTTACAGAATCATTTGGGTTTTTTGTTTTGAAGCACAAGCAAGATGTAACTCATTTGCTGTTCTTTACAGATTCATGTGAGGGATTTTTATTCTACTCAAGCAGCATCATTGTTGCACTAAAATTCCAATGAAGGCTTCAGAAACAGACAAAAGAAATAATAGTCAGTTATTGTTAGCTTATTTTATTTCCTTTTAGAGTGACATCTTTTTGGAACAAAGAACAGCTAGTTTTGAATAGGACTGCTCTACTGGACTGTGCAAAGGAAATTAAGGTCAAGTGTGACAGCCAATCCGTGGGCCATTTCAGATTTTAATATTCTACAAGTATAATAATTTTTCAAGATGCTATTCAAAAAGAAGATTTTGGAGTGCTGATGTCCATGTTATTTTTATATATTAATGAATACTTTTCAATTTAATAACACCTTATATTTGAACTGGCTTTGATAGATTCCAAAGTGCTTTCACTTAGCACTCTCTCATCTGTTTCTAAAACTTTCCTGGAACACAGGCTGTTATATCCTTCCCTTTTCACAGCTGAGGAGCACAGAGACTGAGCTAAGCCACATGAAGTACTTACATGGCTGGTGAAGGGCCAGAAACCCCCAAAAAGAACTCAGTTCTTCTGAATTATAGTCTAATTACCTTATCACACATTCTGGAAAGAACATGGCATTTGGAGTTGAAAGACCTGACTTTAAACCTGGATTTACTATTTATTATTTTGTGGCCACTTACTTCATTGGGTAGTTGTGAGGGTAGAATGATAGCATGAATTTTAAACTGTCACACAAGTGTGAGCTCTAGTTCTGCTTGTGAATGTATTCAGCCTAGTCACATTAAGGATATGAGAGAATCTCCTTCTACCTGAAAGATGATTTCAGAACATATCATTACAGTCTCTGGACCAGTGTTTCTTATCTGAGGAGGGGCAATGTTGGCATATATATATTATTTGGTTTTCAAATTTTCGGGCAGTGGTATTGACATCTACAGGGTAGAGGCCAGGGATGCTGTTAAACATCATACAATGCACAGGACCGCCCCACAGCTAAGAATTTTTCAGCTCAAAATTTCAATAGTATGAGATTGAGAAATCCTGATCTAGAGCAGAGACTTTTAACCTGGGATCCATGGATTCATAGATGAGCAGCAAGGATTCAGGAACCCATTCTACAAAAATTATATGTGATATTTGGTGTATTTGGGGGAAATGCTTTTTTTTCTGTGATGAGAGACTATGACCTCCATAGATTCTCATAGAGGTCTGTGGTTTCAGAATAATTGTGCTTGTTCTAGCAGTGTTTTAATGACCAGTGAAATGACAGCTTACACAAAGTTTTGCATCTTCAAATTCTTTTTGGGAGCAGGAACACTATATAACAGAAATAAATAAATTAGAATGTTGCATTGACCTATACTATGTAATGAGTGAGATAAAGCGGGATACACTGGAAAAATCTAGCAGATGATCAGGCCACCTGGCTGGTACCAGGCAGAGAGTGGGTCACACAAGAAGAAAAACATATATTCTAACTTTCAACTCTTTTGGATTTCATCCAAAGAGAGAGAGAGAATGAGACTTGATGGTGTCTCTGAGTGACCTTCTCTTCAGGTGAGGGAAATAAACTTTTTCAGGGCAGCAGCAGGCTATTAAATGTTTTTTTTTTTTTTTTTTTTCTATGTGCTTATTTGTACCCTAAAACTTTATTTATGTTGTCTCATTTGGTATTATTTTGCTCTGACAATAGAGTTTCTTCACACTAGACTCAGATCTGACTCTTCCTAGAAATGATAGGAACCCCTGATAGAAACTAAACATAACATTCAGACATCCTAGGTAAATGAGGAGCAGGTAGATGTCGTCATCATGTGACTTAACACTCTGCTAGAACAATTACTCATTACCCTTTAAAATTATAACCACCTTCATTTGATAGCTAACCAGAAGGCTGGTGGTTCAATCTCACCAACCACTCTTCAGAAGGAAGATTGGGCCATCTACTGCCATAGAGATACCTCCTCGGAAACCCAAGGAGGGGTTGCTATGAGTCGAACCAACTTGACGGCAGTGAGTTTTAAGCATAGATGAGAAGTTTACGAAGTGATGAGTCTAAGTTAATGGTGAAATAAAACAGGTAGAGATGGTGAGAACGGTGACCAGATTATGAACAATGTCCTTGAATTGTACGTATAGAAATTGTTGTGTATGTTTTGTTGTGTATATTTTCACTAAAAGTAAAATTTTAAAAAGTTATAACTACCTATGAGAATCTAATGAAAGTTATGAATGTTCCTCTCAGAAAACTGCACATGTGTCTCAAACACACTTAATATTGCCTTTTCAAGATGGCAAAAGTCCATGGTCTCTGTCATACACAAACAATTGCATCTTGATTAAAGTGTACAAGGGTTTCCTAAGACCCTGTGCCCTGTAACCCTAATTCCATAAGGTCTTGAATCCACTGTTGCCCTTCTCTAGTTTAAATTTCTAAATTACCCATCTGTTTTTTTGGCATTTGTGAGGTAGGGGGATGGGGGAAAGAAAGAGGAGAATAGTTCAGGCTGACTTTCAGACAGAGTCCTTTATTTTAATGGTCATGGACTGTTAAATTGTAATACATTTTTCTTCTCTAATGTCTATGCATTGAATATGTCCAAAATACAAATAGTTACTGCTGGTATTATTGCCCGGTTCATAGTGTCTCCAGTGGTGCATGAATTCTGTGGGTGAAAATGACTGGTGCCTCTTCGTTTCTGTCTGACTATTACTCAATAAAACCTGAAGACAAATTATAATCCTTACCTTCAATCTTATTCTGGATTATTCTGCTCCAAGTCAAGCTTCATTGCCAAAACATAAATGAAGTTTATTGCAAATTAGACAGTTATAAAACTGAAGAAAGGCAATCTTAATGTGAAGGTAATCCTTTAAGGAGGATTTAAAAAAAAGAAAAAAGCTAACCAAAGCCTCATATGGAAAATGGATAAAATAGAGAGGCACTAATGGGTTTTAGGGTTTATCACCTGGGCTTGCTTGGTCCAATCCTATCATAGCTGACAGCAGTCACGTTGTTTTATAGCTATTCTGCTACCTCTGTGGTCTCAGTCCAGCTCCTAATTCAAGTTCCTGTGTCATAAAAGCTATTGTCAGCTGTCATTGACTCAGAAGAGAACAGTCACAGAAGCTGAGCTATTTTCCCTTTCTTTGAGTGAGTACTTCAGGCTAGGGTTTGGCTCATTAGTTGTGACAGAATAAAGCAGGTAAACCATGAGGCCATAGCCACACAGTCCCCTTGTAAGCATAAACTGAAGAAACTTGTTTCCCCAGAGCTTTCAATATAGCATCTGTCTTTGGGTCCAAACTCATTCAAAAACACTGAAAGAAAAGCAATATTTTCTCCATTAGTGCCCGTCAGGAATCTGGGAGAAAGTAAGGGCTCCCACAGCACCTAAAATATGGCATATCCTGAAATCTATTGCTAGTTGCCTTTTACAGACTAACTTTTCAGATTGATCAATTCAAACTTTGCTGGCAGACTTAAACACAGATAGCTAATGGAGGCAGACGAAGAACTGCAGATCTTACCGCTAATATTTTCAAAGTATCAGAGCATTTACAATCAACATTCTAGAATCAGGGGAAGCCAGTCTTGTCATGAAATATTTGAAATAGGATAATATTAGTTATTTCTTATTGTAAAATACTGACTTTCTGAGATACTGAGAGTCATGTGCTCATGTGTACCTGATTAAGATCACATACTTTGGGTCTCAATTTTGAGTCTTTCACTAGATGTGTGACCTTGGGCAGTTTCCTAATGTCTTTGTGACCAGTTTTCTCATCTGTAAACTGGGCTGTGCACAGTATCTGTGTTATTTGAGTTGCTGAGATTTAAGTGAAATAATATATAAAAAACCCTAAAAAAACCAAAATCATTGTAGCCGAGTCAATTCGACTCATAACAACCCCTTCTTTGGTTTCCAAGGTGGTATCTCTACAGAAGCAGATTGCCCAATCTGCCTTCCAAGGAGTAGTTGGTGGGTATGAAACGCCAGCCTTCTGGTTAGCAGTCAAAATGCCTTAGGTACTAGTATTAAAGCCTATGACAGTCTTTGAGACTCATAGTGACCCCTCCTTGGGTTTCTGAGGTAGCATCACTACAGAAGTAGATTGCCCAACCTTCCTTCTGAGGAATGCCTTATGGGTTTGAATGGCCAGCCTTCTGGTTAGCAAATGCCTCAGGCACTATGCCACCAGAGCTCCCCAATAAATATTTATTGGGGCCAAATGGGTCAGGCACTGGTCTTGGCACGTGGGATACAGCAATAGACCAAAGAGACCAAAAAAAAAAAAAAAGAATTATCCTAATAGAGTTTACATTTTACACCAAGCACTTAGTAAATATTACTGATTATTAATAGTATGAAAAATCTTGTTGATTTTTTCAACAGGAATAGAACATGAATTCCAAGAAGCTGAAATCCTATCGACCCAGGTATGTTGCTCAGAGCCACTACCCATTTTTCAGTTTGTCCTACTGTGGTGGCTTTGTGTGTTGCTATGATGCCGAAACTAAGCAATCAGGGTGGTCCATAGTGGAAAGGTTTCAGCAGAGCTTCCAGGCTAAGATAAGAAAGGCCAGGTGATCTACTTCCAAAAATTAGGCAGAGAATACCCTTTGGATTGCAACAGAACATTGTCCAACTCATTTGCTTTAGACATGTCATCAGGAGGGATGAATTGCTGCAGGAGGACATCATAGTAGTTAAAGTGGAGGTCAAGGAGGGCAATGGACATCTGCGGTGGGGTGGAAGGCACAATAATCTACAATAATGGGCATGCCAGTGATTGGAGGATGACATGGGATGCATAACGTTTTCTTCTGTTGTGCATAAGGTTGCCATGAATCAGAGTTGACTTAACAGCTATTTATCTATTGCTCAGAGGATGTGATAAGATTATCTCAGGAGAATTTGCCTTCTTTTCTGATGAACTCCTTCTCTTTCTTGACATTTTAAATATTGTTTAAAATATGATGTGCACAGAGGCGGGGCAAGATGGCGGACTAGGCAGAAGGATTGCACAGACCCTCTTCAACAAAGAAAAGGGAAACCAATTAACACAGACACAGAAGA
>NW_006921821.1:3538200-3552540 GCF_000298275.1 Orycteropus afer afer
TTGTGGTAAACTGTGGTCAATGACATGAGACAAAGTATATGTGAACTGCTGTATGGAGAGTGAATTTGCTCTGTAAATCTTCACCCAAATCACACACAAAAATAAATAAATAAATAAAAGAAAAAAAAGATACAGGAAACTTAAGAACAACAGTTACATCTCAGAAAGGAATGAAATAATTAAGAAAAACTATCTGTAAATCTTTATTATAAAAAATGTTGAAAGAGGCAAACTATGAACATTTAAGTCTCAGTGATGAATCATGAGTTGCTGTATTATTCTGTCATTTCAGAATGTTAAATGTTTCATAACAAAAATTAAAATACAAAAAAAAAATTAATTGATTTCAAAATTTCTTTAAGTAAAAGAGACCCAGCAGCTAAATTAAACTATTATAGTCTTAAAGAAAAAGAAAATATAGTACTTTGTACAGGAAAAGAGTATTTTTCAGTAAGATACAGTGATGTTAATGTTTACTTTGTATGCATTTTCCTCTTAATCCTGAAACTAAGATTGCAGTCAAAGAACTATTAGAATAAAGGTTAAAAGGAGCCAAGAGAAACCATTGAACTAATGCTTGTAGCAGACAACCAGGTTAAAGGTTTATATAATAAGAGATATTGAGAGCTAAAAAACATCTCTTCTATAAATTTCCACTGTTTCCATTCTAATTGCTTAATTTGACTTACAGCAACTCACAGCTATTAGTGTTTTAAAGATCTTGTTTATGCTTGAACAACTGTAGAACTAGAAAGGGCTTTAGACATCGTTCAGACCTTGCTTCTCACCTTACAGGTGAAGAAAAGAAGCCAAATCACTTATCTGAAACCAGACAGGTTGAAACCATTTGACTCAGCCCAATGTTCACCCCTATGTTCACCCCTACCCAATATACCCACTATGGTAACAAGTCTAGGTATCAAATTTGCATTAATCCAATGATGAGCAATTTGTTTTGCTCAAAGCACCACAAAGAAGAAAGAAAATACATCTTATCTCCCTCGTGTGCTTCTGTTCCCAAATGATCAGAGATACTTGTCACCTTTGACCCTATCTCTTCCTACCTGGCATGAGGAAAAGGAAAGACAGAGATTATGGAGTTCTTTCCCAGCCTTTTGTGAATTGGTACTTGTGAATGACCTACAAATTGGAAGGTCATTCAACATCCCTCTAAATGTTTGTTGTTGTTGTTGTTAGGAGCTGTGGAGTTGGTTCAGACTCACAGTGACTCTGTGTATAAAAGAACAAAACACTGTCCAGTCCTGTGCCATCCTCACAATCATTGCTTTGTTTGAACCCATTGTTGTAGTTACTGTATCAATCTATCCTATTCCTCAAGAAAAGAGGATCTTCCTCTTTTCACTGACCCTCTACTTTACCAAGCATGATGTCCTTCTCCAGGGACTGGTCTTTTGTGATAACATGTTCCTTATACCCTTATAAAATTGAAATCCACAGCCACAGAGTTGATTCCAACTCATAGCTACCCTATAGGACAGAATAGAACAGTCTCACAGGTTTTACAAGGCTGTAAATCTTTACAGAAGCAGACTGTCATATTTTACTTCCATGGAACAGCTAGTACGTTCAAACTACTGACTTTTCAGTTAACATCTGAGCACTTTAACCACTGCACCACAGGGCTCCATGAACCCCTATGGCTACATTTTACTCCTCACTAGAAGAGAATACAAAAATAATCTGGCTTAAGAAACAGCGGGTACATTAAACAAACAAAAAACTAAAGCTAACAAGTTTATTCAGCAACTGGCAACGCACAAGATCAAGACACAAAAATCAGCTTTTTTTCTATACCCCAGCAATGAGCAAGCTGAAAAGGAAATTAAGAAAACAATTCCATTTACAATAGCACCAAAACAAAAAATAAAAAACACCCAGGGATAAATTTAACCAGGAAGGTGAAAGACTTGTGCACTGAAAAGTATAAAACATTGCTGAAGAAATCAAAGATGATCTACATAGAAGGGATGACATTCTGTGTTCATAGACTGGAAGACTTAATATTGTTAAGATGTCAGATACTACCCAGAGCTATCTTCAGCTTTAATGCAAGCCCTCTCAAAATTCCAATAGCCTTTTTTGCAGAAATGAAAACACTGATTCTTAAATTGATATGGAACTACAAGGATCTCTGAATAGTCAAAACCATCTTGAAAAGGAAGAACAAAATTGGATTCACACTTCCCAATTTTAAAATGTACTACAAAGCTACAGCAATAAGAACAACATAGTACTGGTATGTTGTTGTTGTTGTTGTTATGTGCCGTCGAGTCGGCCCCGACTCATAGCGACCCCTCCTTGGGTTTCCGAGGCAGTTATCACTACGGAAGTAGGATTGCCCAACCTTCATAAGGATAGGCATATGGACCAATGGAATAAAATTAAGAGTCCAGAAATAAATCCACACATCTATGGCCAACTGATTTTTGACAAGGGTGCTAAGTCCATCCAATGATAGAAAAAAGTCTCTTCAATAAATGTACTGGGACAAATGGTTCTCCACATGCAAACAAAGAATGAAGTGCAACTCATGCTTCACACTATGTGTGAAGCTAAAACAGATCAAGGACCTAAATGTAAGAAGTAAAACAATTAAAATTCTTAAAACAAAACATAGGAATAATTCTTTTTGTCTTAGTTTTCAACAATGGATTCCTAGATATGGCATCCAAACCTGAGTAACAAAAGTCAAAAGAGATAAATTGAACTTCATTGAAATGAAAAACTTTTGTGCCTTAAAGGAATTGGTTAATAAAGTGAAGAGACAACATACTCAAAACCAAAGTCACTGTCGTGGAGTTGGATCCGACACTTAGCAACTCCTCCCTGGGTTTCCAAGGTGGTATCACTATGGAAGTAGACTGCCCAACCTTCCGTCTGAGGAGTGGCTGGTGGGTTTGAACTGCCAGCCCTTTGGTTAGCAGAATGCCTTAGACACTATGCCAAAATATTTGAGAACCATATATTGGGTAAGGATTTAACATCCAGAATATATAAAAACTTCTAAAACTCAACAAAAAACAACCACCTAATTAAAAAGTGGGCAAAGGACATTTCATCAAAGAAGATATACAAATGGCCAGTGAGCACATGAAAAAATGCTCAAAGTCATTAGTCCTTGGGGAAGTGCAAATCAAAATCACAATGTGATACCACTTCACACTCACTAGGATGGCTACTATCAGGAAAACAAAAACAAACAAAAAAACAAACAGGTGTTGGCAAGAATGTGGAGAAATTGGAACTCTCATCCATTGCTTGTGGGATTGTGAAATGGTTTAGCTGCTGTGGGAAACTGTTTGGAGGTTTCTCTAAAAGTTAAACATAAAATTGCCATACGATTTCTCAAATCTACTCCTAGGTATATACCCAAAAGACTTGAAAGCAGGGAGTCAAATAGAATACTTGAACACCAAGGTTTATTGCAGCATTACTCAAAATAGTCATCCGTGGAACAAACCTGTTATTAAATGAATTGTGGCCTTTTCTCTTGGGTCTTTGAAATAACAGCTTGAGATATTTTTTTCTTAAGCCCTGAGGTGTTACTTTTGCCCTACTTTTCTACCCAGCAGGCTTTGTTACATTTCCTGGGTAAATTGTAAGCAGTTTGGTTTGATACTTTTTGTCTGGTACTGGGCTACATCCTGCCTTGTGACTGGTATGCGCTTTGCAGAGATTGGTCAATATACTATGCAAATGAGGTGTCTATGGCCTTTCAAGAGGGAATTGGTCAGTTTGTTGCCTCTATGAGAGAACCCATGCCTGGAAATGGGCAAGGAGTTGTGTTTATATGCAGCTAATCGCACAGAGACTTTCAGATAAAAAGAAGGAAGAGAAGCAATAGGAAGAAACAAAAGGAAGAAAGAAGAGAGAAGAAGCAGAGACAGAAAAGGAGGGAGGGAGAGAGAGAGCGAAAGAGGAGGAACCTCTTTAAAAAGCTATCAAGTCAAGAACGGTAATGCTAAAGACACCAACAGGCCCAGAAGGGGCCCAGTGGCAAGAGTCACTGGTGACGGACAACTGGCCAAGAGGAGCTTGTTCTGAGAGGTCTGACAAGAGGCCTGTATAGCCAAGAGGAGCTAAAAGAGCTGTCCTGCACTGAAGATGGGAAATTTTGCCTATATCCTTCCGGATCCTGATCCCTTTTGATTCTAGTCCTTTATTTTACCCTATTATTTCCTTAATAAATCACTTAATTGTAAGCACTTGGAAGGAAGATTGGGCAATCTATTTCTTTAGAGATACTATCTTGGAAACCCAAAGAGGGGTTGCTATGAGTCAGAACTGACTCGAGGTTAGTGAGTTTGGTTTGGTTTGAAATTGTAAGCTCAGTTTGTGGGTTCTGTACAGCCATTGCAATGGATAATTGAGGCCAGAAGGGTAGTAGAGAGTGCTATGGGAGTCATTGTTTTTGTTAGGTGTTGTAAGATGCAACTTATAGCAACCCTATGTATGTCAGAATGAAGCACTGCCCATTCCAGCACCATCCTCATAATCATTGTTTGACTTAAATATTGCAGCCATTGTGTCAATCCATCTCACAGAGGGTCTTCCTCTTTTTCACTGACCCTCTACTTTATGAAGTATTATGTCATTCTCCAGGTATTTGTCCCTCCTGATAACATGTCCAAAGTACATGAGATGAAGTCTCACCATCCTCGCTTCTAAAAGGCATTCTGGCTGTACTTCTTCCAAGACATATTTGTTTGTTCTTCTGGCAGTCCATAGTTTTTTCAGTATTCTTTGTCAATATCATAATTGAAAGGCAACAATTTTTGTTTGGTCTTTTTTATTCAGATTTCACATGCATATGAAGTGATTGAAAATATCATGGTTTAGGTCAGGCTCACCTTAGTTCTCATGTTGACGTGTTTGCTCTTTAACACTTTAAAGAGGTCTTTTGCATCAGATGTGCCCATTGTAGTATGTCATTTGATTTCTTGATTGCTGCTTCCATGGGTGTTGATTACAGATCCAAGTAAAATGAAATCCTTGACAATATTTCTTTGTTTGCCATGATGTTGCTTATTAGTCCAGTTGTGAGGATTTTTGTTTTCTTTATGTTGAGGTATAATCCATACTGAATGTAGTCTTTGATCTTCATCAAAATGCTTTAAGTTCTCTTGGCTTTTAGCAAGCAAGATTGTGTCTTCTGCATATCACAGGTGGTTAAGGAGTCTTCTTCCAATCCTGATGCCATGTTCTTCTTCACATAGCCCAGCTTCTCAGATTATTTGCTGAGCATACAGATTGAATAAGTATGGTGCAAGGATACAACCCTGACACACACCTTTCTTTATTTTAAACCACACAGTATCCCCTTGTTCTGTTCGAATGACTGCCTCTTGGTCTATGTTCAGGTTACTCATGTTGTTGTTGTTGTTGTTTGACATCCAGTTGAATCCGACTCATAGCGACCCCTCCTTGGGTTTCCAAGGCAGTATCACTACAGAAGTAGATTGCCCAATCTTCCTTCCGAGGAGTGGCTGATGGGTTTGAACCATCAGCCTTCTGGTTAGCACAGTTAAATGTTCTGGAATTCCTATTCTTCACAATGTTATTCATAATTTGTTATGACCCATGAAGTTGAATTCCTTTACACAATAAAACACAATCTTATGGTATTCTTTGCTTTTAGCCAAGATTCACTTGACATCTGCAAAGATATCCTTTGTTACATGTCCTCTTCTGAATCTGGCTTGGATTTCTGGCAGTTCCCTATTGATGTACTGCTACAAGCATTTTTTAAATTATCTTCAGCAAAATTGTACTTGTGTGTGATGTTAATTATATTGTTAGATAATTTCCACGTTCCACTGGATCGCCTTTCTTTAGAATAGGTATGTATGTAGATCACCTCCAGTAGGTTGGCCAAGTTGCTGTCTTCCAAATTTCTTGGCATAGATGAGTAAGCACTTCCAATATTGCACCTGTTTGTTGAAACATCTCAGTTGGTATTCTGTCAATTCCTGAAGGCTTGATTTTTGTTAATACCTTCAGTGCAGCTTGGACTTCTTTCTTTGGTACCATCAGGTCTTGATCATATGCTACCTCCTGAAATGGCGGAACATCAGCCAATTCTTTTTGGTAGTGACTCTGTGTATTCCTTCTATCTTCTTTTGGTTGAGGCTTGAATATTTCTTCAGTTCTTTCAACTTCAAAAATGTTGAGTGTGTTCTTCCCTCTTGGTTTTCTAACTCCCAGTTTGTGCACACTTCATTCTCATAATTTACTTTGTATTCTTGAGCTGCCCTTTGAAATCTTCTGTTCAGCTTGTTTACTTCATAATTTCTTTCATTCACTTTAATCACAAGTTTCAGAGTCTCTTCTGACATCATTTTTGGTATTTTCTTTCCTTCCTGTCTTTTTAAAGAACTTTTGTTTTCTTCATGTGTGATGTCCTTGATGTCATGCCACAACTCATCTAGCCTTTGGTCATTAGTGTGCCATGCATCAAATCTGTTCTTGAGGTCTCCAAATTCAGGAGTAATATACTCAAGGTCATACTTTGCCTTTTGTGGGCTTGTTTCAATTTTCTTCACCTTCAACTTGAATTTGCACATGAACAATTGATTGTCTGTTCTGTAATTGGTCCCTGGCCTTGTTCTGACTGATGATATTGAGTTTCTCAGTTGTCTCTTTCTACAAATATTGTCGATTTGATTGCTATGTATTCCATCTGGTGAAGTCCATATGTATATTTTAAAAAAAAAGACAAACTCACTGCCATTGAGTCGATTTGACTCATAGCTACCCCTTCTTGGGTTTCTGAGGCAGTATCTCTATGGAAGTAGATTGCCCAATCTTCCTTCCGAGGAATGGCTGGTGGGTTTGAACTACCAGCCTTCTGGTTAGTAGGCAAATGCCTTAGGCATTATGCCACCAGAGCTCCCATAGTTGCCATTTATGTTGTTGGAAAAAGGTATTTCCATTGAGTAAATTGTTGGTTTTGCAAAATTCTATTGTGTGATCTCAGTTTTGTGTCTATCAACAAGGCCGTATTTTCCAACTACAGATTCTTCTTTGTCTCTAACTTTCCACACTCTCATCACCAGTAATTATCAATGAGTTTTGATTGAATAGCATCAATAAGGACGCGCTTCCTCAAAAAGTTAAACAAAATTACCACTCCTAGGTATAAGTCAAAAGACTTCAAAGCAGGGACTCAAACAGATACATGTACATCAATGTTTACTGCAATATTACTCAAGATTGTCAAAAGGTAGAAACAACCCAAGGGTCCATCAACAGATAAATGGATGGAATGAGATATATACATTCAATGGGATATTATCAGCCACAAAGAGAAATGAAATTCTGATACATTGTCATGTACAATATGGAGATCTTGAAAACATTATGCTGAAAGAAAGAAATAAAACACAAAAAGACAAAGAATGTATGATCCCATTTATATGAAGCATCCAGAAAAAGCAAATGCACGGAGAGTGAACTTTTTAGTAGTTATCAGGTGTCAGGCATGGAAAGGAAGTATTGCTTAAGGGGTACTGAGTTTCTGTTAATAGTGATGGAACAATTTTGAAACAAATAGTGGTGATGGTTGCACAGCATTGGAAATGTAACTAATGTCATTGAACTGTACCCCCCAAAAAATGGTTGAAATGGCAAATGTTTTGTGTTATATATTTCATCCCTGCCAAACACACACACACACACTCACACACACACACACACACACACATTGAAAATTGGTGGGGAAAGCAGATGAGTGGCAGCCTACAAAGGGAGATGGACTAAGAAGGGCAGAGGAGATTTTTTCACGGTGATGGCCATGTTCTATGTCATCCCTGTGGTGGTGATTTCCTAGGTGTGTGTAACTGTTAAAACTCAGAATCACACTCTTTAAATGGATTCAATTTTTGTACATAAATAATTTCTCAATACATTTTATTTTAAATAAACTGTGATATGATGGGTATCTGATGATAAAATTTTCTACATTATTATTTCTCTTGTTACCTAATAAATAATATAGTTATATGTATCTGGCTCTATTGTTATTTGTATTTTTAATAAGATGGCATAAGAAAACAAAGCCACCTACATATATGCAATGGGAAATGAAATATTTCTGGGTTTTAATACATTGTAAAATATAAGACTGTAAGGAGGGGTTGCTATGAGTCACGTCTGACTCAACGGCACATAACAACAACAGCAACAACATAGAATAAATTAATTGAATTCAAAGATCTTTCCTTTCATACCCAGGAAGTTGAAACTAATCTCCATGGATATGAGAAGGAGTGAGACCTATCCTTTTACCTCTTTGCTGATCAGAATATCTCCCTCGGTCTACAGGCAAAAAGAAAGAAAAATATTTTATTAGTATTTTTCTTCACTTATTTTCCATTAGGAGCTCTGGTAGCATAGTACCTAAGGCATTTGACTGCTAACCAGAAGGCTGGTGGTTCAAACCCACCAGCCACTCCTTGGAAGGAAGACTGGGCAATCTAGTTCTGTAGTGATACCACCTCAGAAAACCAAGGGGGTTGTTTCTATGAGTCAGATCCCATTCGATGGGAGTGAGTTTGGTTTGGTTTTTTGGTTTATTTTCCATTTAATCCAATATCTGAAAATATATAGCTATGCAGTCATCTCCCATTCTTATCATAGTAAATGATTAATCTACAGTTCAGGTCAACTCTCTTAGGTCCACCAATTAATATCCATCTTTAAGCTGCCATTTCAAATGGCCTCTCCAGAGTCTCTAGGGAGAGTGTCTAAATGCGGTGCCCTATTTTCATGCAACCTAATGCTATTAAACCCGATACTATCTCTTGGATCTTGGATTAGGCTTGGTGTGGAAGGCACAGAGTCAAGGCAGCTGAAAAGGCCTAAATGTTTCTACTGTGATGCCATGGAAAGAGAGCTGTCCTCTTAGTGTACAATGTTATCTCTGCTCCTACAATACAAATGGAAGGAATTAAAGGTATAGTATATTAGATGGATGGAATTTTGTACAGTACGTAGTAAGTGAGATCAACTAGGCCCTTTGCCAAAGCTGTTGGTTCTTCAAATAACAGGGCTGAATGCCTTCTGGGGAAGACAGTGTCTGTGAGCAGAAACAAGAAGGAATAGGCACAGAGGAAGTGCTCCCTCTACCAGCACCTGCTGATCAAGGACCTTCCCTTGTGCTTTGAGTTCCTGAGCAATTCTGCTTGGCTGAGCCTCCTTGCCTTCTATTTTTTGCTTGCCTCTTTTCTTTTCCTTTAGAAACATTTATTTTTACAACTGTGACCCACAAGAATTCAGGATGATAATTCAGTGACCAAAAATTAGTAAAGCAAGTTAGAGCAGCTCTTCTTCTAGAGTTATCATCAATTCTTTGTGTAATGCTTTTTTCCCCTTTGATCTTATGTATGCCTATGAAAATAATGGAATGTTTTATGAAATTTTTTCTTTATGGATACATATACATATTTCGTTTATGTGCATAAAGGACAAAAATGGGAAGGCATGTGGCTGAGGGTGGAATGGAGATCAGCAAGTGGGCAAAAGAATCAATAGTGGCAAGTGTTATGAGCCAGGATTCTCCATGTGTGGATGTTTCAGAGGAAAGGAATGGTATGTGGAAAGGTGGAGGCTAAGCTACCAATACTAAATTCTTCTATCTACCTGCCAGGAACTTGAGGTGGACAAGTTAGCTCTACTAAATCTGTTTCCTCATGTTTATGGGAGAATACCACCTACCCTGCAAACTTATTAAAGCAATACAATGTATGTAAAATGGCTGAAAGGATCCTTGGTGGTGCAGTGGTTAAATGCTCAGCTGCTAACCAAAAGGTCAGTGGTTCAAACTCATCAGCTGGGCTATGGGAGAAAGATATGGCAGTCTGCTCCCATAAAGATTACAGTCTTGGAAACCCCATGGGGCAGTTTTACTCTGTCCTATAGAGTGCTATGAGTCAGCATTAACTCAATAGCAATAGGTTTTACTGAGTTTAAAGCGACTGGCTCATAGTCAATAAACAAAAATTGAAAGTGTAACCAATAGGAAGATGATTGGAGTGACATTTTAGTACATGAATCTGAAGGCACTTTCAACTTCTAAATTCCATAATTCTCTTAGCTTTGATGGGAGTTCATTATTTCATGATGGGAATCAATATATATCATTGTGGTTATGAGCAATTTCCCCCCTCCCCCTTTTTTTTGTTGTTAGGTGCTGTAGAAGGGGCTCCAACTCACAGCAACCTTATGTACCACAGAACGAAACACTGCCTGGTCCTGTGTCAGCCTCACAATCCTTGTTATACCTGAGCCCATCATTGTAGCCCTGTGTCAGTCCATCTCATTGAGGGCCTTCCCCTTCTTCACTGACCCTTCACTTTATCAAGTATGATATCTTTCTCCAGGCAATAGTCTCTTCTGACAACATGACCAAAGTAGGTGAGATGAAGTCTGGCCATTCTTGCTTCCAAGGAGCATTCCAGCTGCAGTTCTTCCAGGACAGAATTGTTCATTCTTTTGGCAGACCATGGTACTTTCAGTATTCTTCACCAACACAACTCAAAAGTATCAACTCTTCTTTGGTCTTCCTTGTTCATTGTCCAGCTCTCACATGCAAACGTTGTTGTTGTTGTTATGTGCAATCAAGTCGGACCCGACTCATAGTGACCCCTCCTTGGGTTTCCAAGGCAGTATCACTACTAAAGTAGATTGCCTCAGCTTTCTTCTGAGGAGTGGCTGGTGGGTTTGAACCGCCAGCCTTCTGGATAGCAGTCAAGTACCTTAGGCACTACACTACCAGAGCTCCCACTTGCAAATGAGGCAATTGAAAATACCATGCCTTGGGTTAGGCACACCTTATTCTTCAAGGAGACATCTTTGCGCTTCCACACTTTAAAGAGATCTTTTGCAGCAAAATTTCCCAGTGCAGTATGTTGTCAGATGTCTTGATTGCTGCTTTCATTGGTGTTGATTGTGGAACCAAGTCATATGAAATCTTTAACAGCTTCAGTCTTTTCTCCATTTATTGTGATGCTGCTTATTGGTCCAGCTGTGAGGATTTTCATTTTCTTTATGTTGAGATGCAATCTATACTAAAGACTGAAGTCTTTAATCTTCATCAGTAAGTGCTTCAAGTCATCCTCACTTTCAGCAAGCGAAGTTGTGTCATTTGCATATCACAGGTTGTTAAGAGTCTTCCTCAAGTCCTGATACCACACTCTTTATATAGTACAGCTTCTTGGATTATTTGTTCAGTGTACAGTTTGAATAAGTATGTGAAAAGGCACAACCCTGATGCACTCCCTTCCTGATTTTAAGCCATGCAATACCCCCTTATTTGTTTGAATGACAGCCTCCTGGTCTACATACAGGTTCCTGATGAGCACAATCAAGTGTTTCTGGAATTCTCATTCTTCTCAGTGTTATCCACAATTTGTTATGATCCACACAATCAAATGCTTTTATATACTCAATAAATCACAAGTAAACATCTTTCTGGTATTCTTTGCTTTCAGTCAAGATCCATCTGACATCAGCAATGATATCCCTCATTGCATGTCCTCTTCTGAATCCAGCTTGGAGTTCTGGAAGTGCTCTGTCAAAACTGTTGCAGCAGTTTTTGAATTATCTTCAGCAAGATTTTACTTGCATGTGGTATTAATAATATTGTTTGATAATTTCCACATTCTGTTGGATTACCTTTCTTTGGAACAGGTACAAATAGGGATCTTTTCCAGTCAATTGGCCAGTACGCTGTCTCTCAAATTTCTTGGAATAGACAAGTGAGTGCCTCCAGCACGACATTCGTTCATTGAAACATCTCAATAGGTATTCCGTCAATTTCTGGAACATTGTTCTTTGCCAATTCCTTCAGTGGAGCTTCGACTTCTTCCTTCAATACCATTTGATCTTGATGATATCCCACCTCCTGAAATGGATAAACATCAACTAATTATTTTTGGTACAGTAACTCTGTGTATTTCTTCCATCTTCTTTTGATGTTTCCTGCATTGTTCAATACTTTGCCAATAGAATCTTTCAATATTGTCACTAGAAGCTTGATTTTCTTTTCTTTAGTTCTTTCAGCTTGAGAAATGTCAAGCATGTTCTTTTCTTTTGCTTTTCTAACTCCCGGTCTTTGTACATTTCATTATAATAATTGATTTTGTTTTCTCAAGCTGCTCTTTGAAACCTTTTGTCAGCTCTTTTATCTTGTCATTTCTTCCATTTACTTTAGCTAGCCTTCATTCAAGGGAAAGTTACAGAGTCTCTTCTGACATCCATTTTGGTCTTCTCCTTTCCTATCTTTTAAATGACCTTTTGCTTTCTTATGGATGATGTTCTTTCTTTTTTTTTTTTTTTTAATTGTGCTTTAGGTGCAAATTTACAGACCAGAGTTTGTTTCACTTTCAACATTTCATGTACATTTGATTTCACTCCCCAATTACCATCCCCAACCCTAACCAACTCTTCTTCCTTCACATCCCAGTAACTCCCCCCGCCCCATGCCCTTCATAGTTATCCCATAGTTATGCATTCCTGTGTGTTCTGCATTTCCTCTGTGTGAAAGTTGCCCCTCTGGTGGCCCATGGTTGATTGCTCCAAGGGATACATCTCCATAGAGTATGTCACCCTGGGTTGAGTGGTCTGCGTGTATGTCTTATTTACTATTCCAGGCCCGAAGTGTATCCCAGGGCTATAGTATTGCAGATCCCGCCAGACTCCATCCGACCAGTAATTCTGTTCATTATTGTGTTTTTGGATTTTGTTCCATGTTTTTCCTCCCACTCTATCCAGGATCTCCAGTTTTAATCCTTTCCTGAGTGGTGGGCATTAGTAGCCAGGCACTATCCAGTTTTTCTAGTCTCAGGGTCCATCATGTCCTAGGGCTCATTGCTTCCCAGTGCTCTTGGTTTTTTGCACTCTTCTTTGCTTCAGATAGGAGACCATTAGTTGCATCTTAGATGGCCACTCAAAAGCTTTTAAGACCTCAGTTGCTACTCACCAATGTAGGTTGTGGAACACGATTTTTATGTATTTTGTTGTGCCAATTGAGTCTGGTGTTCCCCAGTACTATGATCCTGAGTTGGTAATCCATTTGATTTCTCTCCCAAAGTGTATGGCTGTCTGTGAGGGATTGCTCTATGTCTATCTTCTGTTGTTTCTGTAAGGATTCTGGGTATTTTGTATCACTGGTATCTGTGCAAGATTAGCCTCAGCTGAATCTATCTTTGGTCTAGAGTATAATCCTGTTCACTGACCCTCATCTGATCTTCTCAGATGTTTATGTGTTTGTCTGTAGCCTGGTGTTTGTTGTTAGTGGTAATGCAGTATTGTGGATATAATGGTATTAGCATCTGTCGTCTATATCTTCTGTGCATAATTTGGTGTCTTCCCTTTCCCCAATGTTGTCATGGTGGTGGTCACAGACTCTTTCCATACCATCCCTCCCCTTACCCACCTCAGTGTGTGGCCCCCAACTAGCCCAAAATTATTCTCTCCCCTTCCCTCCCCACCCAGGTAACCTACAAAGTGAGTTCCTTTCCTTAAGCAAACCCTTCCTTGTCTTTTTACAGTAATAGGCTCATAGAATATTTATCCTTCTGCGATTGACTTATTTCACTCAGCATAATGTCTTGCAGGCTCATTCATGTTGTGAGAGGATTCGCGTATCCTTCGTTGTTCTTTAATGAGGCATAGTATTCCATTGTGTGAATGTACCATAGCTTGGTTATCTGTTCATCTGTTGATGGGCATTTAGGTTGTTTCCATCTCTTTGCTACAGTGAATTGTGCTGCGATGAACATAGGTGTGCGTATATCTTCATTTCCTGCCTCTTGCCTCTTTAGGATATATTCCTAATAATGGAATTGCTGGATCAAATGGTATTTCTATTTTCAGTTTTTTAAGGAAATGCCATACTGTTTGCCACAATAGTTGTACATTTTACAATCCCACCACCAGTGTATGAGAGTTCTAATCTCTCTGCAACCTCGCCAGCATTTCTTATTTTCTGTCCTGTTGAACTTTGCTATTATTGCTGGGGTGAAATGATATCTCATCGTTGTTTTGATTTGCATCTCTCTAATGACTAAATATCGTGAGCAATTCCTCATGTGTTTGTTGGCTGCCATCATATATCATCTTTACTGAATGTCTGTTCATGTCCCCCGCTCATTTTTGAATTGGATTGTTTGTCTTTTTGGTATTGAGGTGCTGAAGTTCTCTATAGATTTTGAAGATAAGTAATTTATCAGGTATGTCAGAGGCAAATTTTTTTTTTTTTAAGTGCTGTCGAGTTGTTTCCAACTCATAGCTACCCCATGCACAGCAGAATGAAACACT
>NW_006921821.1:3555530-3560561 GCF_000298275.1 Orycteropus afer afer
TCTCCGGTCTTGCTGCTCTGGGCGGGCCTGAGTTTTCTCTCCTCACCTAATCCCTTCGGCTGATTGCTCTTGTCTCTGGCTTCCTGGTTTTTAATCCCCTTTCTCCTGCTCTTCTGGCCTGCTGCTTTGGGTGTCCCTGAGTTGTCTCTCCTCACCTGTATCCCTGGGACTGACTCTGTATCCCAGAGGCAAATATTTTCTCCCAATGTGTAGATTCTCCTTTTACCCTTTTGATGAAGTCTTTCAGTGTGTATAATATTTTAATTTTTAAAAGGTCCCAGTCATCTAGCTTCTCTTCTACTTCCTGTACATTCTGGATTATGTTTGATAGTCTATTTATGCCATAATTAGGGCTCCTAGATTTGCCCCTGTTTTATCTTTGATGAATTTTATAGATTTGGATTTTACATTTAAGTCTTTGATCCAACTTGAGTTTGTTTTTGTGTATGGGGTGAGGTATGGGTCTTGTTTCATTTTTCTGCAAGTGGATATCTAATTTTGCCACCACCATTTGGTGAAGAGGCTATCTCTTCCCCATTTAATGGGTTTCAGACTTTTGTCAAAGATTGAGTGACCATAGATGGATGGGTCTATTTCTGGACTTTTGATTCTGTTCCATTGGTCTATCTGTCTATCATTTTACCAATACCACGCTGTTTTGATTACTGTGGCTTTATAGTAGATTTTAAGATCTGGGAGTGTGAGACCTCCCACTTTGTTCTTCTTCTTCAGAAGTGTTCTGCTTATCCAAGGTCTCTTTCCTTTCTATATTAAGTTAGTAATTGGTTTTCCCATGTCCTTAAAACTTTTTTTTTTTTTTTTTTTGGTATTGAGATCGGGACTGCATTAAATGTGTAGATTGCTTTAGGTAGTTTAGACATTTTCACAATATCCAGTCTACCTATCTACGAACAAGGCAGGTTCTTCCATTTATATAGAGCCCTTATTGTCTCCTGTAGTAGTGTTCAAACCCACCAGCCGCTCCTCAGAAGGAAGGTTGGGCAATTGCTATGAGTTGGGTCCGACTCGATGGCACATAAACTACAAGTAGTGTTTTATAGTTTTCTTTGTATAGGTCTTTTGAGTCTCTGGTAAGATTTATTCCTAGATATTTTATCTTTTTAGTAGCTATTATAAATGGTATTGTTTCCCTTATTTCTTTTTCAGAAGTGTCTTGGTGCAGAGGAATCCAATTGATTTTTATATGTTGACCTTGTATACTGCCACTTAGCTGAACCTCTCTATTAGTTCCATTATTATTATTATTATTATTATTTTACTGAGACTCTTGGGTTTTCTATGTATAGGATTATATCATCTGAAAACAGAGATGGATTTACTTCTTCTTTGTCAACTTGGCTGCCTTTTATTTCTCCTTTTGCCTTATTGCCCTGGCCAGGACTTCCAGGGCAATTTAAAATAGGAGTGGTGATGGAAGGCATCCTTGTCTGATTCTTGTTCACAAGGGGAATGCTTTGAATCTTTCTCCATTAATAATGATGTTGGCCATTGGCTTTGCATATGTGCCTTTTATTATATTGAGGAATTTCCCTTTTATCCCTATTTTGCTGGGAGTTCTGAACAGGAATGGGTGTTGAATTTTATCCAATGCCTTTTCTGCATGATTGATATGATCATATGGTTCTTTTCTTTTGTTTTGTTTATGTGATGGATTACATTGATTGTTTTTCTGGTGTTGAACCAACCTTGCCTACCAGGTATGAATACCACTTGGTCAGGATGTATTCTTTTTTTTTTTTTGATATGTTGTTGGATTATGTTGGCTTGGATTTTGTTGAAGATTTTTGCATCTATGTTCATGAGGGATATTGGTCTGTAGTTTTCCTTTTTAGTGGTGTCTTTCCCTGGTTTTGCTATTAGTGTTATGCTTGCTTCATAAAATGAGTTTGGGAGTATTCCATCTTTTTCTATGTTCTAGAATAACTTGAGTAGTATAGGTGTCAATTCTTCCCAAAATATTTGGTAAAATTCTCCAGTGAAGCCATCAAAGCTAGGACTTTTTCTTGTGGGAAGTTTTTTTATGACCTGTTCCAATTTCTTCCTTTGTTATCAGTCCATTCAAGTATTCTGTCTCTGACTGGGATAGTTTAGGTAGGTCTTGTGATTCTAGAAACTTGTCCATCTTTTCTAGGTTCTCAAATCTGTTGGAGTACAGTTTTTCATAATATGAAATGTTGTTGTTGTGTGCTGTTGAGTTGGACCCGACTCAGAGTGACCCCTCTTTGGGTTTCTGAGGCAGTATCACTACAGAAGTAGATTGTCCAACCTTCCTTCTGAGGAGTGGTTGGTGGGTTTGAACTGCCAGCCTTCTGGTTAGAAGGCTTAGGCACTATGCTACCAGAGCTCCCTAATATGAAATGTATATATAATATGTCAGTATTTTTTTGTTTCAGTTGGTTCTGTTGTGATGACACCCTTTTCATTTACTATTCTTGTAATTTGCATCTTCTCTTTCTTTTCTTTTGTTAGATTTTCCAATGGTTTGTCAATTTTATTAAGCATCAGCTTCTTGTTTTGTTGATTTTCTTTATTTTTTTTTTCTGTTTCATTTATTTCTGCTCTTATCTTTATTATTTCCTTACTTCTAGGTACTGTAGGATTCTTTTGTTGTTCTTTTTTTAATTGTTGGAGTTGTTCAGTTAGACTGTTGATTTTGTTTCTTTCCTCTTTTTTGAGGTATGCATTTATGCTATAAATTGACCTCTGGGTACTGCTTTTGCTGTGTCCCATAGATTTTGGTAAGATGTATCTTCATTGTCATTTGTTTCTAGGAATTTTTTATTTCACTTTTTATTTGTCCTATTACTCAGTAGTTTTTGATTAGTCTTTCAGTTTCCATGTTTGATGTTTTTCTTTATTCTTCCTATTATTAATTTCTGGTTTTATAGCATTGTGGTCTGAGAAGATGCTTTTTAGTATTTAAATGTTTCTGAATTTATTGAGGCTTGTTTTATGTACTAACACTTGATCTATTCTGGAGAATGACTCATGTACACTAGACAAGAATGTGAATTATGCTTTTGTTGGGTTCAGTGTTCTGTATATGTCTCTGAGGTCGAGTTGGTTGATTGTGTTGTTGAGTTCTTCTGTATCTTTGTTGAGTTTTTTCCTAGTTGGTCTGTCCCTCCTTGAAAGTGGCTTGTTGAAGTCTCCTACTACTATCGTAGAGTTGTCTATTTTCCCTTTCAATTCAATTAATATTTGCTTCATGTATTTTGGAATACATGGGTATTCATTGGGTGCATAGATATTTATTATTGTAATGCTTTCTTGGTCATTTGACCCTTTCAGCATCGTATAGTAATCTTCTTTGTTTCTTGTGTTGTTTTTTACCTTAAAGTCTATTTTATGAGAAATTAATATTGCCACTCCTGCTCTTTTTTGGTTACTGTTGTCTTGGCATATTTTTGTCCACCCCTTAACTCTTAATTTGTTTTTATCTTTGTGTCTAAGGTAAGTCTCTTGTAGGCAGCATATTGATGGGTCTTCTTTTCTTACCCAGTCTGCCACTCTCTTTCTCTTCATTGGAGCATTTATTCCATTCACATTGAGGGCAGTCATTATGATAGGTATACATTGATTGCTGTCATTTTATTGCATTATTTTTGTTGTATTTTTGGAGTGTCCTTGGCCCATATACTCTTCTGTGCTGAGTTCATTTTGTTGTGAAGGGTTTACTCTCTTTTCTTCTTTATTGTTGGTTTTGTGCTTACTAAACCCATATGTTTTCCTTCCTTCCCAGTTTGCTTAGGGAGATTGTTAATTTTCTCTGTGGTTACCTTGGAGTGAATTCTTGTCTCTATGTTTTTGGAACAGTCTGTTCTATGAGGACATTGTCCCGTTTTCCTCTCCATTTGGGAGTTTTGTACCTAGAACTTTTATTCTCTCTATTTGGTTAGTTGCTATTGCCGTGTCCAGATTTACTTCTTTGTTCTTCAGTGTACAATGTTTTATGATCTTATTTTGAGGTCTGTTTCTGATTTGGTTTTAATGTTAATGTCATGTGTCCTGATTTTGTTGTTCTCTGTTGTGGGTTCTCTATTGGAAGAACTTCTTTAAGCATTTCTTGTAGGGTTGGTCTGGTTTTCACAAAATCCCTTAATTTCTGTTTACCTGAGAATGTCTTGATTTCACTCTCATATTTGATGGACAGTTTGGCTGGATATAGGATTCTTGGTTGGAAGTTCTTTTCCTTCAGTGTTTTATATATGCTGTCCCATTGCTTTCTTGCCTGCATGGTTTCTGCTGAGTAATCAGAAGTCAGCCTAACTGTTTGATTATTATAATTAATGTTTCTTTTGTTCTAGGCATCTCACAAGATTTTTTCTTTATCTTTGGTTTTGGAGAGTTTGATTATGATATGCCTTGGTGTTTTTATCTTGGGATCTATCCTGTATGGAGTTCATTGAGTTTTTTGGACAAATACCTTTTCTTCCTTCATGATATGGGAAAAATTTTCTGTTAGTAGGTCTTTCGTAATTTTCTCAACTTTTTTTTTTTTTTTTTGCCTTTTTTTGTTCTGGAATTCCAATACGGCGTGTGTTGTTTCTTTTCATGTCGTCCCATATAAATCTTAGGTTCTCTTCATTTCTCTTAAATCTTTGTTCTAATTTGTCTTCATCTAGGCTGGTGTCTAGGGACTTATCTTCTTGTTGAGAAATGTGTTCTTCACCCGTTCTAGCCTATTCTTTTGTGCTCCCACGGTGTTGTGTAATTCTGTAATTTTGATATTCATCTTCTGGATTTTTAACTACTCTTTTTGTATGAGTTCTGATTGTGTATTAATCTTGTTATTTTGTTCTTGAATGTTTTTCCTGAGTTCTTCCAGGTTACTGTCTGTGTTCTCCTTGCTTCTGTTTGGGGTTCCCTTAAACTCTTGTAGAGTTCTATAAACATACCTTCTGAATTCTTTCTCAGATAATTTTATTGCCTCCCCTTCCTCCATGTTTAATGAGACTTTTGCTTGGGATTTTATTTCTTTTGTCTTATCCTGTTTTTTTTTTTTTTTTT
>NW_006921821.1:3560680-3579114 GCF_000298275.1 Orycteropus afer afer
TTTATTTATTTATTTATTTTTTTTATTAATTCAGGTGTTTTGTGTTGGTTTGCAGTTTTCTTTGTGATAATAGAATCACTATGTGGATTGTGGCTTCTGGTCTCTGTTTTTCCTGAAGGAGGCTTAGGATTTGAACTGGTAGGTGTTGTGGTGGCTTAATGTGGTTTTTCTATTGGATGAGGCAGGGAAGAAGGAAGAAAAGAGGAAAAAAAAAAAAAAAAAACCCAGCTCCAAGGCACCAGTAGCTGTTTCTAGGGCTTTGAGTAGGCTGTTAATGATGACATTATACTGTTATTCATAGGCCTGCAGCTCAAGTTCAGCAAAGACCCCAATGGCGTCGCCACTTCCTGCCAGGTTCAGATAGTGGCCAAAACCCCATACCCCAGGTCCCTTTGTGCCAAAAAGCTGTCCTGGAATAGTTGCCCTGACCCGTTTTGTGAGTTCATCCTAGGGCCCACCCACGTGCAGCATGCTTCCCTGTCTGCTCCCAATTCAGCCACACCTGTAGCCAGAGGGGTCTCTGCTCCACTTCTCAGAAATGCCACTCTCCCCAGGGTCCCACATTTACCCATAAAAGTGAGTGCTGAAGGTAGGTCCATGGAGTGACTGCAGGTCCTCTGGTACCTTCCTTCCACTGCCCCAGGGAGCATTCTGATGCCTTGTCTTGCTGGCTGGTCACCACTCTGTAGGGCACGTTCATCTATCTTTATCCTTTCTGGCTGTTTGCATTGCCCTTCTCTCCGTTCTAATCCTACTCCTCTGAGTTTGGTGTTCTCTGACTTAATGAGCTTTTCAGAGTACCAGAATCCCTGTTTCAAGCTGCTGCACCTAGTTTTTCAGGCACTAAGATGTTAGAGGAACTAACCTGTGGGCTACAGGTAAGATGCCATCTTCCCATTTTATCTGGATGATGTTCCACATGTCATCTTACAGTTCCTCTGGTTTTTGCTCATTGGTGTTCAGTGCATAAAATCTATTGTTCAGACGCTCTCTAAATTCAGGAGGGATATAATCAAGGTTATATTTTGGCTCTTGTGGACTTGTTTTAATTGTCTTCAATTTCAACTTGAACTTGCATATGAGCAACTGATGGTCTGTTCCACAGTCAGCTCCTGGCCTTGTTTTAGCTGGAGATATTGAGCTTCTCCATCACCTCTGTCCACAGATGTAGTCGATGTGATTCCTATGTACTCCATCTGGCGAATTCCACATGTATAGCTGTCATTTGTGTTTTTGAAAAAAGGTATTTGCAATGAATAAGTTGTTGGTCTTGCAAAATTCTATCATGTAATCTCCAGCATCATTTCTATCACCAAATCCATTTTTTCCAACTATCAGTGATTCTTCTTTATTTCCAACTTTTGCATTCCAATCTCCAGTGATAATCAACACTTCTTGATTGCATCTTTGGTCAATTTCAGACTGCAGAACTTGGTAAAAAATCTTCAAGTTCCTTGTCTTTGGCTTTGGTGCTTGGTGTGTAAATTTGAGTAATAGTAGTATTAACTGGTATTCCTTGTAGGCATATGGATATTATCCTATCACTGACAACATTGTACTTCAGGATAGATCTTGAAACATTCTTTGTGACGATGAGTGCCACACCTTCCTCTTCAATTTGTCATTCCTGGCATAGTAGATCATATGATTATCTGATTCAGAATGGCCAAAACCAGTCAATTTCAGCTCACTAATGCCACAATATTGATCTTTATGCATTCCATTTCATTTTTGACAACTTCCAATTTTGCTAGATTCATACTTCATATAGTCCATGTTCAGATTATTAATGGATGTTTGTAGCTGTTTCTTCCCATTTTGAGTCATGCCACATCAGCAAATGGAGGTCCCAAAAGCTTTACTCCATCCACATCATTAAGATTGGCTCTACTCTGAGGAGGCAGATCTTCCCCAGTGGAATTTTGAGTGCCTTCTGAGCTGAAGGGCTCATCATCTGGCAATGTTTCAGGGCTATTCATAAAGTTTTCCAGTATTATATCAAACAGAGTTGTACTGCTATTCATAAAGTTTTCACTGGACAATTCTTTGAGAAGTGGGTGGCCCCTTCTTTCTTTTGAGTCTGTCTTAGTCAGGGAGCTCTACTGAAACCTGTTCACAATGGGTGACCCTACTGATATTTTAAACACTGGTGGCACAACCTCCAGCCTTACAGCAGCCCACAAGTCACCACAGTATGACAAACTGACAGATAAGTGGTGGAAATTTCCCTTTTAGGGAGCTGCAAAATGTTGTTCAGGGGAGAAAATTAAGCTAGATTGTCTGGGCATGAATCAGATACTATAATTTTGATTCCAAATATGTAGAGGCTGAGAGATCAAAGAGTAAGGCTGGTAGCTCCAGCATAGTGATATAGGAGTTTGTTAAGTACTTTCTGACTGAGACTGGTTCCTGGGTGATGGTTGGGCCAGTTTGTTTCTCCATGCCCCTAAGAGGGAGGCAGGGGATTTTTGTGTCTAGTGAAAAAAAGTGGCTTGTTGCCAGAGCCCTGAACCTCCAAAGCCACCCCAGCAATATTACATAAGAATGACTTAGCAACTGAAAGTGAGATAGCAGCAAGCAAGAGTAGTCATATTCAGCCTTTCAAAAGTCTGTTCCCCCTGCAATCCACCCCTTCAGATCAACTATTGTAATTTGGCATTCCCCTCTCTTCTATAAGATGTGTAAGTGCCCTGAGGAGTAGTGTCACAGTTACGTAGGTAAGGACAAGTAGTGTTGCTGCAACTAGAGGCACAGGCTACAGAAGTAATACAGGCAAACACAACCAAACAACCCTATACCCAGAAAAAGACCAACATCCAGCAAAACCTCTCACCAGCTAGAGGGGAAGGAGGAAAACCAGGCAGCCACAGCATACCAACATGTGTGGTGGTAGTCTGGTACATAGGTGTAACATACAGTCTTCTTTCTCTACAACACATATCCTGCCTTAATCCTATCAGAATGTATTGTTCTGGAGGACTATCTTCATCATGTGTGTGGATTCAGCAGTTAATAGCTGTGATCTTTTCCTGTGATCATTTAAGGACTGTGTAGTAAATTGGTCAAACCTTCTATTTATATTTCGCTTCCATCCCTCCTGCTATTACCCTCATCCCCATCCTGGTAAAGCATGACTGTTGAGACCTTCCATACAGTAGAATGGTGGGTTTCCATGTTAGGCCAATCAGTTCTTCCACCTCCAGAGGGACATAGGGCCAGTCCATCCTGGTGGGGTGACCCATGCCAAATGCCAGTAGATGGTTCTAGTTCCTGGCACCAGGTCCTGAGGTATTTGGAGGACCGTGCAGTTTTGCTTTGGCAACAACCTGGGCAGATATACTTCCAGAGCCTGTGATGTCACTCATATCATGTTTGGAGGGTCATATGGTCATCTGACTTCCATAGAGCCAGGGAAGGAACAAAAACAGTCAAAGGTTTATCACACCTGTGGAAAACACTGTGCTAGGTCCACCTCATTTATCCCATTTAAAGACTGTGATCTCACTGTTATTTTAACATTATACAATAAAAAGCTCACCATTTTTCCTTTTTATGAATAAGTCATCAAAATTGATCTAATACTGTAGCATTTTCAAACCATTTCATTGTTTCTTTTCAAACTCATTTTTTGCAGGTATTATAAACCAAGGCAAATAAAGTTCACTTCCCCTCAAGGCTTCTAAACTTACTACACACCCTTAAATTTAGCTTTTACAATTTTCACATTCTGGCATAACCAGACACTCTAAGAAGAAAAAAAAAAAAAGAAAAGAAAAAACAAAAAACCCTCTTCCCCTCTTAAAAAACAATACAAAACAAAGCAAACTTATTACCAATCATTTTGCCTTCCTTTCCCTATTATCCTCCACTTAGTTACAGAGGCTCACACATGCTCCTATCCGTCTCCCATAGCTGCCCAATCAGTCTGGCCAGAGGCTTCATGTTCTAAGACATGCCTTTAGTGCTTGACAAGGGGAACTGTACATAGACCTAGCACCTGTTTTTGTGGTAGACATGTTGGCATGGCCCAAGGGGAAGAAAGCAGAGTAGGACATGCCTGTAATTAGAAAAACAAGTGTTAAGTAGGTACCAAAAGGGCCAACTCTTCTTCTAGGACCACTCTTGTGGCTTCCCCTCAGTTGGTGAGAACTACCTTAGGCAATTTTCCTGGCTGAGTATACCATACATACTGCCCCAAGGAAGTCACCTGAGGGGTTGTGAGTAAAGTCACCTATTTTATTGCATGCTAGAAAAGGAGCCTTACTTCAGTCCTTCATGATATTACCCTTGTCCCCATTCTGGTGAAGTGTGGCTGTTGAGGGCTTCCATGCAGCAGAATGGTGGGTTTCCATGTTAGGCCAGTCAGTTCCTCCCATCCAGAGGGACAAAGTGACCAATCCACCCTAGTGGGGTGACCCATGTCAAATGCCAGTAGATGGTTCCACTTCCTGGCACTAGGTCCTGAGGCATTTGGAGGACTATGCTTTTTTCCTCTGGCAACAACCTGGACAGATACACTTTCAGGGCCTGTGATGTCACTCATATCATGGGTTGGAGGGTCACCTGGGGTTCCCAGTCTGGCATATGAGGCATACAGCTCCAGTGGAGGCCATTTTTATTACCTTCAAAGCTTCAGGCAGCACCTCTCCACTAGGGAAATTTTACCTGATAACCTATCTGCCAGTCTGTCACTGGCTGTGTTCTTACATATGTGTTTGGGATTGTTGGTCTACTTTTCTGGTGAATCCAGTGGACAGTTTCCCCTTCTGGATGTACCATTCTAATTTGTGTTCCATAGTGTCTGCTTCTTGGTTTCTCAGAAGGGAAAGTGATGAATGGGATGCTACAAGAAAAAGATCAGTGTCTGAGGTTTGGAAGCAATCCCAGATGTCCTGCTATAGGGTTCTCTTCAGCAAGACTTTGCCCATTATCTTCTACTGCTCCTCTGCTCTTGGCAGATTCACATAGTTAACTCACAGGCTACCTCCCAGTTGTCTGTACAGAGGATTAAGGGCCAGAACTCATGGTCAATGACCATCCATGCAGTCTATAGTTCGGCTCACTGATTGTTATACCCTGAGCCACTTTTACATACCTCAGCTAGAGCTGTCTATGTATCAGGAGTCTTCTGGTAGCCCTTCCTGGATTATACCCAATATTTTCACTTGTGCAACCACATTTTCACTTTCTCAAAAACTTGCTGCTATTCTTTGCCCTTGTCCCAAGAGACACTCTTTTTATCAATCAATTTAGTGGTCTCAAGTACTGGGCCAAGTAGGGTACAAATGCCCTCTAATACCTCATAAGACTTACAACAGCATGCACTTCTTTTGGTATCCTAGGGTGATGTGGTAGCATAGTGGCTAAGACACTTGCCTGCTAACCAGACGGCTGGCGGTTCAAACCCACCAGCCACTCCTCGGAAGGAAGGTTGGGCAATCCTACTTCCGTAGTGATACTGCCTCGGAAACCCAAGGAGGGGCCGCTATGAGTCGGGGCCGACTCGACGGCACATAACAACAAACAACAACAAAAGGGTGATGTAAGCTTGTACCTTAATGACTATGGCTTCAGGTGACACACAAGTCTTACCCAACTAGACCATTGTTAGTAAATTTACTGACATACCCAGTCCCTGCACCTTTTTTGGGTTTTATGGTCCATTCTCTCCCCTGTAGGAGGGTGATTAGGACACCTAGGCAATCCTGTAATAGAGAAACACCTTCAGCAGTTAGTATGATGTCACCAATGTCATGAAAGAGGATAATAGTGGGGAAAAAAAATACAGGGTCAAGTCCCTAGTAATAATCATGGCAAATGGTGGGGCTGTGGAGATATCCCACCACTGCTGCCCATCTCAGGTGAAGGTGAACTTGTCCTGAGCAGACAAGGTTACAGAGATGTTAAAAAACACAATAGCCAGGTCTAACAAAGCATGGTAAGTGTTCAGGTCTCTGCTAAGGGTTTCTAATAGGAATATTATGTTTGGAATTACTTCCACTGTCTGCACCTGCTGTTGGAATTTTCCCACAGAGGTGGTCAAGTCCAATCCCATGTAGACATCCACACCTAGTGTGTCAATTGCCAAGGTGGGGATGAGTTGAAACCACTCAGGGTTTCCAAAGATAAGGATGCATTCTGCACCTATATTAACCAGAGCTAGCCTCTTGCTTGTTTATCCTTGACCAACATATTGTGACCTCTACGTGGGGCCTCCAGTCCCCTTGCAGGGCTTGATCCTGAGGGTGGCCAGGGCTGCTCAAACTCCTAGACCCCAGTGACTAGTAGGCTCCACCTACAGGGGCAGTAGGATACTAAGGGTGATATTGTTGCATCAAATTCTTCCAAGATTGTTATCTCTTTTACTGCCATGTTGGTAGCTATCAAGTTCATCCACATCCACTCTCAGGTTACTATCAAGGGGCTCTCATGGGCTTTTGGACAGTTGACTGTCCCATAGGTTTTTTTTTTTTTTTACCCCCCTCTTTTTTCCCCCTCTTTTCCCATGACTCACCCCCTTTCTCTCTAGCCCTATCAGTTTTGCCTAGGGTGGCTTCTCTGAGGTGTAAGCTGCATGTTGCCTTTGATGGAGGGTGCAGCTACCTGTGAGACCCTTGCTTTCATTTGTGCAGCAAAGAATTCACCGTCTGGCCATGTTGTGGTTTGTGTGAGTTAAGTTCTGCTTTAACTGACTTTGGTCAATTCGAACTGACTTTTGGCCAATTTAACTGATTTTGGCCAATTCTACAGGGGAATTCTGGAGACCTACAACCTCTATATGTATGGATTTGGTCCATCTGCTGAAGCTAGTCCTTGCGATGCTGCAGAGCCATTATTTTGTTCTCCATGACCCCCAGAGGGAGGCAAGGGTTTTCATGGCTCTGGTGAACAAAGGTGGCTCAATGCCAGGGCCCTGGACCTCCAAGGCAACCTCAGCAAGTGTCACATAAGAGTGTGTGATAGTTGGAGTTGTGTCAACTTGACTGGACCACAATTCTGAGTGATTTAAGCAGTTGTGATGTGGGTTATTCCCAGATGAGATCAGAAGTATGTGTTTTGAGCAGCCAATCAGTTGAAAGGGAGTTTCCCTAGGGGTGTGGCCTCCTTCCAATATATTTATGGACATCCTGGGTAAAAGAGCCACTCTTTTGTTGACTGAGGTCCTGTTGTGCTGACTACAACCATCTGTGAGCGAATAATCCGCCATTTGGCCTGGAGATCTTGGATTCATCATTCGTTGGAGCCAGTACTGCCTGCCAACCTTGAGCTTGTCAGCCCCTGCAGCTGCGTGAGTTGGGAAAAGCCTCCAGCTTGATGTTTGATCCAAGAACTTGGGGCTTGCCAGCTTCCATAAGTGTGTGAGCCATTTTCCTAAGATAAATATTTTCCTTCTCTCTCTCTCTCTATAAGCTTTACTGGTCTTGCTCCTCTAGAGAACCCAACCTAACACAGAGTGATTTAGCAAGTGAGAGTGAGCTAGCAGCAAGCAAGAACATAGTCTTATTTGACCTTGCAAAAGCCTGTCTCCCTGTTGTTGTTGTTGTTGTTAGGTGCTGTTGAGTCAGCTTCCACTCATAGGGACCCTATGTGCAACAGAACGAAATACTGCCTGGTCCTGTGCCAGCCTCACAATCCTTGCTATACCTGAGCCTATTGTTGCAGCCACTGTGTCAATTTATCTTGTTGAGGGCCTTTGCCTTTTCTGTAGTCTCTCCACTTTACCATGCATGATATTCTTGTCCAAGGAATGGTCCCTTCTGACAATATGACCAAAGTAGGTCAAATGAAGTCTGGCTGTTCTCACTTCCAAGGAGCATTCCAGCTACACTTCTTCCAGGGCAGATTTATTTCTTCTTTTGGCAGTCCATAGTACTTTCAGTATTCCTTGCCAACACCATAACTCAAAACCATCAACTCTTCTTCAGTCTTCCTTATTCATTATCCAGCTCTCACATGCATAAGAGGTGATTGAAAATACCATGGCTTGGTTTAGTTCCACCTTAGTCTTCAAAAAGACATCTTTGCTCTTCAGCACTAAAGAGGTCTTTTGCAGCAGATTTGCCCAGTGCAATACAGTGTCTGATTTCTTGCCTGCTGCTTCCACTGGTGTTAATTGTGGAACCAAGTAATATGAACTCTTTGACAACTTCAATCTTTTCTCCATTTCTCATGATGTGGTTTATTGTTCCATTCATGAGGATTTTCGTTTTCTTTATGTTGAGGTGTAATCTGTACCACAGACTGTAGTCTTTAATCTTCATCAGTAATTGCTTTAAGTCATCTTTACTTTCAGCAAGCAAGGTTGTGTTGTCTGCATATCACAGATTGTTAATGAGTCTTCCTCAATCCTGATGCCACCTTCTTCTTCATATAGTCCAGCATCTTGGATTATTTGCTAAGCATACAGATTGAGTAAATATGGTGAAAAGATACAACCCTGACACACTCTCTGATTTTTAACAATGCAGTATCTCCTTGTTCTGTTCAAAGGACAGCCTCCTGGTCTGCATACAGGTTCCTCATGAGCACAATCAAGTGTTCTGGAATTCCCTTTCTTGTAAATGTTATCCATAATTTGTTATCATCCACACAGTCAAATGCTTTTGCATAGTCAATAAAACACAAGTAAACATCTTTCTGGCATTCTTTGCTTTCAGCCAAAATCCATCTGATATCAACAACGATATCCCGCATTCCATGCCTTCTTCTGAATCCAGCTTGAATTTCTGGAAGTTCTCTGTCAATATACTGCTGCAACTGTTTTTGAATTATTTTCAGCAGGATTTTACTTGCATGTTATATTAATGATATTGTTTGATAATTTCCATATTCTGTGGAATGAGTACAAATATGGATCTCTCCCAATCAGTTGGTCAGATAGGTTTCTTCCAAATTTCTTGCCATAGATAAGTGAGTGCCTCCAGTGTGGCATTCATTTGTTGAAACATCTCAGTAGGTATTCCGTCAGTTCCTGGAGTCTTGTTTTTTGCCAATTCCTTCAGTGCGACTTCAACGTCTTCCTTCCATACCACTGGTCCTTGATCATATGCCATCTCCTGAAATGTGTGAAAATCAAGCAATTCTTTTTGGAACAGTGACTCTGTGTATTCCTTCCATCTTCTTTTGATGTTGCCTATATCATTCAATATTTTCCCCACAGAATCTTTGAATATTGCAACTTGAGGCTTGAATTTTCTCTTCAGTTCTTTGAGCTTAAGAAATGCTGAGCGTGTTCTTCCTTTTTGGTTTTCTAACTCCAGGTCTTTGCTCATTTCATTATAATAACTGACTTTGTTTTCTCAGGCTGCTCTTTGAAACCTTCTGTTCAGTTCTTTTATCTTGTCATTTCTTCCATTTGCTTTAGCTACTCTCCATTCAAGAGCAAGTTTCAGTCTCTTCTGATGGCCATTTTAGTCTTTTCTTTCTTTCCTGTCTTTTTAATGACGTTTTGCTTTCTTCCTGTATGATGTTCTTGATGTCATTCCACAATTCCTCTGGTTTTCAGTCATTAGTGTTCAATACATCAAATCTATTCTTTTGTTGGTCTCTAAATTCTGGAGGGATATAATCAAGATCATTTTTTGGCTCTTGTGGACTTATTTTAATTGTCTTCAACTTCAACTTGAGCTTCGATATGAGCAATTGATGGTCTGTTCTGCAGTCTACTCCTGGCCTTGTTTTGGCTGAAGATATTTGAGCACCTTTTTCCAGAGATATGTTGATGTGAATCAGACAGACAGATGGCCTGTCTCCCTACATTGGTGGAAACACCATTGAATTTGGAGTTAACAGACCTCCTTATAGCAAAAAGCACCAGCATATTAGCTGTGTGGCCTTGGAAAATAGTTTTTCTGTTCATTTGTTTTAATCAAATTATAGTGCTCTTAACCCTCTGTTTACACATATTTTTTATGTACTTGTTTGTTTTTTAAAAACACTAATGCTGAACTACATAAGAACAATAGTTTACTACTCAGTGACATCTTTGTTGTTGTTGTTATGTGCCGTCGTCTTAGCCAACAACAAATTAGAATTAGAAGTTGACATCCAAAAGTGTAGAAAGAGGTGAATTTGTCATAGGAGGACCATCAGAGGTTTAAGCTGGGAAGAAGAAAAGCAGTGATAAATGTTCACTAACAACAATAATGTTTGCTTGAGGAATTTGTACTAAAAGCTTGAGTTAAAAAGATGAAGACTCTTCAGAGGAGAAATAAAGTGTGTGGTTGGAGCAAGACAGCCTTGAGCCTGGGGAGTCGAGCCCAATGGCACAAATGGTAACATTGACTAATAGAGACCTTTCTCTTATTTGCTGGGGGGAAAATGGCTAATGACTGAATTCTGAGACTTTAAAATTTTCTCTTCACAGTTGCAAAACCAAGCCCAACAATATTTAGTGACTGCTAATAAGTCCAAGTCCACCATCTATCTGTCAGTCTGTTGTATTATGGTGGCTTGCATGTTGCTATGATGTTGAAAGCTATGCAAAAGATATTTTAAAAATTAGCAAGGTCACCTATGGTGGACAGGTTTCATTAGACTTTACAGAGTAAGACAGACTAGTATGAAAGGCCTGGTAATCTATTTCTGAAAATTAGCCAATAAAAACTTTATGGATAAAAACAGAACATAGTGCTGGAAACATGTTGGAAATCTCCAAAAAAACCCACTGCCATTCAGTTGATTCCAACTCACATTGTTGTTGTTATGGTAAGTCTTTATGGAAGTAGATTGCCCCATCTTCCTAGTGCATTTGAGCCACCAACCTTCTGTTTAGCAGTCAAATGTCTTAGACACTACACCGCCAGAGCTCTTTATCTCATGTTGGAAGGCACTCAAAGTACAACTGAGGAAAAGCTGCTTCTTCCCAGTAGAGTCAACCTTAAAGAAATAGATGGAGTGAAACCTTTGGGAATTTAATCTGCCGATGTGGAATGACTCAACTATTCAGGAGGTAGCATGTGATTAAGAATCACTGGTAATGAAGGAAGACATTCAAGCTGTACTGAAGACACTGATAAAAAACAAGTTTTCAGGAATTGATGGAACACCAATTGAGATGTTCAACAAACAAATGCCATGCTGGAAGCTCTTACTTTGTCAAGAAATTTGGGATACAACTACTTGGCCAACCAATTAGAAGAGATATCTATTTATGCCTATATCAAAGAAAAGTGATCAAATGGAATGTGGAAATCATTCAACAATATCATTAATATCAGATGCTAGCAAAATTTTGCTGAAGGTAATTTAAAAACAGTGGTAGCCATACATTGAAAACATACACTGGAGGTCAATTGGATCCAGAAGACCTTGTGGAGTGAAAAATATCACTGCTGATGTCTGATGGACTTTGGCTAAAAGCAGAGGATAACAGAAAGATGCTTACCTATGTTTTATCAACTATGTGAAGGCATTCAACTATGTACATCACAATGAATTCAACTATGTACATCACAAAGAATGTAGGATTAAGAACACTTAATTGTGCTTATGCCGAACATATAGATGGATCAAGAGACACTCAAACATACAAGGGGATATGCCATGGTTCAAGATTAGAAAATGTGTGTGGCAGGGTTATATTCTTTCACGTTACTTATTCAATTTGTAGGAGTTCTGGTGGCGTAGTGCCTAAGACATTTGACTGCTAACCAGAAGGCTAGCAGTTCAAATCCACAAGCCACTCCTCAGAAGAAAGGTTGGGCAATATATTTCCTTAGTGATACCACCTTGAAAACACAAGGAAGGGTTGCTATGAGTTGGATCTGACTCAATGGCAGTGCATTGCATTGTGTTTTGTGTTATTCGGTCTGTATGCTGAACAAACAATCCCAGAAGCCAGACTACTTTATAAAGAGAATGTGGCAACAGGAATACTCATTAATAATCCATTATATGCAGATTACATAAACTTGCTAGCTGAAATGAAGATTGATTGAAGAACTTACTGGTGGAGGTCAAAACCCACAGTTGTCACTATCTATTTACATCTAAACATAGACAAAAATCCTCCCAACTGGATCAATAAACAATGTCTTCATAAATGGAAAGAAAATTTAAGTTGTCAGGCATTTCATTCTACATGGATCAACAATCAACTTCCGTGGAAGCAGCAGTCATGAAATCAAATGACATATTATATTGGGAACATCTACTGTAAAAGATCTCTTTAAAATCCTAAAAAGCAAAGATGTTGCTTTGATGACTAAGGTACACCTGACCCAAATTATGGTCTTTTCATTCACCTCAAATGCATGCAAATCTGGACAACGGAAAAAGAACTGATGCATGTGAATTATGATACTGGTATAGCATATTGAATATATTATGGACTGCCAGAAGAACAAACAGATCAGTGTAGTAGAGATACAATAAGAATGTTTCTTAGAAGCAGTATGATGAGACTTCTTTTAGCTTACTTTGGGCAAGTCAGGTAAGACAAATGGCTAGAAGATAACACCATGTTTGGTAGAGTGTCAGTGAAAATGAGGGAAACTCTCAACTTGATGGATTGACACAATATCCACAAGAATATGGTCAGACATCAAACAATCATGGAGATGGTACAGGACTTGTTGTTGTTGTTATGTGCTGCCGAGTCGGACCCGACTCATAGTGACCCCTCCTTGGGTTTCTGAGGTAGTATCACTATGGACAGTAGATTGCCCAACCTTCCTTCCGAGGAGTGGTTGGTGGGTTTGAACCACCAGCTTTCTGTTTAGCAGTCAAGTGCCTTAGGCACTATGCTACCAGAGCTCCCGGTACGGGACTGGGCAATATTTTATTCTGTTATGTATAAGGTCACCCTAAGTCAGAGCCAACTCTATGGCAACTAACAACAACAATGTTATCTTTGAATTTTATTTCAGGATAGTAAAAGGATCATCACAAAATACTTGCTATTAAGAAATGTGGCTGGTCTGGTAGTTTAGGAACCACTGCTGTGGAGTGGGAAAGGATAAGAGTTGTGGTTGCCACTCCAGGAAACACCACGTGTTAAGGAATGAGGTGGTGTAAGAAAATGTAGTAACAATGAAATCAAGGGAGCAGAAAATTTCAAAAAATAGGTGTGTTGGTTTCCTAGTATTGCTTTAACAGAAGTATCACAGGTGGATGCCTTTAAAGAACATAAATTTATTTTTCCTATGGTTCTGGAGGCTAAAAGTCTAAATCAGTGTCTTGGCTGTGTTGATTCCATCCTTATAAGTGGCTCTGAGTGTTCCTTCATTGCTTGGCTTATAGAAGATCCTCACATGAAATGATTAGGTTTAAGAAACCCTCTATGCTGGTATGTCCTCATTAATATAACAAAGAAAACCCTATTTACAAACAGGATGACATCCACAGGTGTAGGGTTTAGGATTCCAACACATATTTTGGGTGGACACAATTCAATCTATAACACAAGTGATCTTAGATGAGTCTTCAGAAGCAGGGGCTGAGATGGGGATTCTGGTGCAGGTGATTTTTTTAAAGAGTGCTTGTAGGAAAAACCTCTATGGATGTGAGGGTCACAGCATAGGACCAGGGGAGAAGCTACATGAAAGTAGGAGCTTAGTAGGCATTTGGCCTCAGCCTGGTTTCCTGGGAACTCTGGAGCATGTTACTTGTGGGCTACTTTGGAGGTAGGAAGGACCTTCCATGAATATCCTCAGCCCCCATGAGCTGATGGCAATTCTCTAGAGGAGGCTTCATCTGTGAGTCTTAGCAGTCAGTTGTATCACCTAGGGAGTGATGTTCACCTGGTGAAGGGGCTCTTGGTGTGTCAGCAAAGGTACAGTGACGTCTGCTTCAGCAGCTAGTTCTTGAAAGAGACTGGACCATATTTATTGGTGTAGTCAGGTAAGAGGTTACACTGAAGATGAGCACAGTAAGCACCATTCCTACAAAAATGTTGGGAGGGAAGTCTGATTGATTAGGAGGAAGAATAAAAGTGGTGAGGACAAGTTTAGACCACTCTTTTGAAATAGAATGTCATCTAGAGGGCCATATGACAATAAATCTATTAAGTTCTGAATTATCTTCTAAGTCCAAACCTCTCTTCTGAGTGGCTCTTTACCTGCAAGCTGCTGTGTTTTGTATTACATGACTTCTGAGCTCTGGAGCTCTGGTGTGTAGTGCCTAAGGCACTTGACTGCTAACCAGAAGGCTGGTGGTTTAAACCCACCAGCCACTCCTCAGAAGGAAGATTGGGCAATCTACTTTTGTAGGGATACTGCCTCGGAAACCCAAGGAGGGGTCACTATGAGTCAGATCTGACTTGATGGCAGTGAGTTTGGTTTTTTGGTTTGGGGCTGGTGTCTCCTCTAAACAAGCTGTCCACTGTCCTGGGAAAAGAATTTTGTTAGTGATACAGTCAGTGACTGGTCAAACCAATCTTGACCATGAGGCAGAAATTGTAGGAGCAGAGATGGGACAGATGAGTGATGAGCTGGGACCAGAGTTGATCTTGTTCCTTCAGGACTAGATTGAACTTGCAGCACTCCTGCCATACACCTCATGGAGCTACAGAAGTCCAGTTATTCCTGTTGCCTGTGTAGGGAGCTGCTAGCCCTGTTTTCTCTAGCAGTCAATGGAGCTTTATAGTGAACCCCTGTTGTGGTTACCTAGTAACCACTCCAACAAGAAATATACCAGAATTGGGATGGCCTTAACAAACAGGAGTTTGTTCTCTTACAGTATGGAAGCTTTCAGTCCAATTTCAAAGTGCCAGGCTCTAGGGGCTGGATGAAAGCCCCTCAGCCTTGGGCTTCAGCTCTGCCTCCCGCTTCTGGCCCACTGGAGCTAGAGGCTTTTCTTCACTCAAACAGCTGCTGGCTGCTGAGGCTGCCAAGCCCAAGGTTGACAAGTAAAAAGGCACAGTCTTGTTGTTACCAAACCATACAGCAGGCCATTAATTCCAGTTCACTGTAAGTCCCCAGGTCGGCAGAGCATGGCAGGCTGCTGAACAATGACACGCAGGGTCCAAGTGTGCCGTAGGCTAGAGACCATTACCAAAGTTTCTCCTTATATACAGGAAGCAGACCACATCCCAAAGGCAGCTACTCAGCTGCTTGTGGTAGATCCCACCATGGAGTTGATTGCCAGTCTCATGATGGGGAATAACTACCACCAGCTGCCCAGCCACTCAGCCAGGCCCAGCCAAGTTGACGCACAAACATAACTACCACAACCCCCATGAACTGAGCTATCCAAAGGAAATTCATCTTTTCTGACCATCTCAAAGAGTCTAAGTCAGTGTGCCCCATAAGGGGACAAAGAGAAACAATGCACTGCATTTTGTCAAATGTAAAATGTCATCTTTGTAAGGCACACCATCATTGAATGTACGAAGAAAGAAAAAAAAAAAAAACACTTTCAGTAGGACTGTAAGGGATCTTCATTGGAAGATACATCCTGATTTCAGAGATACTGAATATAAAAAATATATGTCTTAGAATTGATGAAATGCTGAATACTCAGAAAATGAGCATTGAGCATGTTTATAGACTGAGTGGAAGAAAGTGTTAGGCAGACAGAAGAAGAAGATATATCAGGTGAGAGAGTGGGATAAATAATGGAGCAAAGCCTGGCAGTAGCAAGAGGGAACCAGCTCAGGGACAGGAAGGAAGGTTTCTCTCCTGGTGTGATATAAGGAAGGCCACATAGATATACCTGGAGATAAATATGTGGGTGAGAGAAGGGATGTTCAGAAGCTCAGGTTTTGTGCCTCACTTTTCTGAGTTATTAGGAAACAATTTTCTATTTAATTATGGAATTATTTCAGGACGTTTTATACAAGTTATCTTATGAGTTCAGACCTATGTTTCTTAGTTTTAAGGGCATTTTACCAATGATTTTAAGAGATGGCTGATGGTATAAGGATGTAGAATTTAGTGGTTAATAAAGGAGAGATAAGCTCCAGTACAGGAGTAGTGCTTGTTGTGATCATGTTGTACATTAACAGAATTGCAAACAATAAATTTCATATGATATTACAAAATGATGGGAGTTCAAATTACGATGGTATACTAAAATATCGCAAGCTGGAGGACACAGTGCTTAGCAGAGCTTGAGTACCTATAGAGTGTTTATTACACCAAAGCAGGACCTGAGAGTTCCAGGGACACTATCACTGGGCTTACAGATGAGAAATGAGGCCCAAATGGGATGTACTTGCCCAGAGTGTGGAATGAAGGCTTAGAGCCCTCATCCTATGCAAGGGAACAGTCCTCCATGCCATGGCACCACTACGTGGTGTATTTTATTATTCTCTCCTTAGATTAAGTGTTCTAATTCATTTGCAATAAGTTTTCATGTGTTCATGGACTGTATTCCACAGTGATAGTCATTTTATTAATGTTCAACTCAAGTTAAAGAGTTTCTTGTGTTTGGGGCTTTGACATTTCAGGGTACCCAATGTCAGTTTTGTGCATCATTTTGATTTATTCTCCATAAACATGAGCTTCTCAAGGGCAGTGGTTGCAGGCAATTGGAATCCTATATAGCCCCATGTTTCTACTGGCACAAGGCTTGTGTTTTGACCATGCTCTAGTGTTACTTTGCAAACACTCTGAGCATATGAAGAGATATGCTCCATCTCAGAAAAGACCAGACTACTCTACCCAGCATCTAAGGCCCCTGCCATCCATTAATTTACCTGATGTTCAAGCCCCTCTGATTGTGTTATTTCTCTCAAACTCCTGTTACACCTACCCATTTGTCTTTGTTCATGCTTAGCCCGAAAACACATCTGTTTGACAACTTCTCATAATGTATCTCTAGCCTCTGTACCAACTTGTATTGATCAAATGCCTGCTGGTGCCCAGATGGGAGGTCTCCAGTGTTATGCCAAAAAAATATATATCAAACAAATACAGAAATATGTACATAATTACAAGAGTGGTAAGTGCTATGAAGCAAAATTCAAGAATGTCATGAGATCAAGTAGGAGGGCATGTCAGAGTTCTCCAGAGAACAGAACCAAAAGGAAATAACTCTGCCCTAAACCATTTGCACCATCTATATCTATAACAAGAGATTTATTTTAAAGAATTAGCTCATGGAATCACAAAGGCTGGCATGTCTGAAATCTGTAGGACAGGTAAACAGGCTGCAAATCAGGAAAGAGTTGATGTTATATTTTTGAGTCTAAAATCCCTATGACAGATGATGGACTGTAACCTCAGACATGATTTCTATATTATAGTCTTGAGGTAGAATTCTTTTTCTCCAGAAAACTTTTTTTTTTTTTTTTTAATGTTAAGGCCTTAAACTGATTGAAGGATGCCCATCTATATTTTCAAGGGTAATTTCCTTTACTTACAGTCAACATATTATAAATATTCATCATATCTACAAAATAACTTGATAGCAACACCTAGACTAGTGCTTGACCAAGCAACAGGACACCATACTCTAGCCAAGATGCCAGAAAAGGCCCTCTGAGGAAGTAACTTTTATGATGAAACCTGAAACATTTCAGTTCCACCAATATCAATGCGTTTGTCACTCCCAGCAAATACCATGTTTCCTGCCTGGGTGCCTTTGCACATGGCATTGCCTTTATTTATAACCTTCTCAACTTACCCACAGTGCCTTTCTAGTGTTTCCTTCTCTACATTTATACTCCAACATTCAGCTTAGGTGTTACCTCCCTCTTAGATGTCAGAAAGCCTTCCTTGATCTGACACTTCATTTGGATTTGGTGACCATTTTAAATCTCAGCGCACCTTGTGCAAATATTATCATAGATTCTATTGGCCTGAAATTGCCTGTTAACCACTATTTCCCCAAGTAAAGTTCTTCAAGGGCAGCGACTAACTCATCTTTGTAGACCCAGACTCTAGCCAGCATGTGGTACTTATATTCTTGAAGATATAAAGATTATTTATCTAGAAGGTCTGAAATCAGACTGAAAATTTTTGGTTCTCATTTGTTGAAAAACACAAGTATAGGAAAACATACATTTTGGGTTAAAGTTAGCTTTGACATGACGTTTATTTTAACTGATGTTAACTCGTCTATGTTAAAAGATTTCAAGACACAGGAAATATTTTGGAAATTGGAAAGTAAGGCTGTAAGTCAGAAAAGCAGAACAGTGCAGGGAGAACAGCATAGTCTGTGAGGTCCCATGGCCACCAGTTTGGGTCCAGTGCCTCTACTTCGGGCTCCAGGCCCTTGGGCAAGTGACTTAACCTCTCAGTTCCTCAAGTTCTGCATCTATAATGTGGGAGGCTTATTATAACTTACCTTATACAGTTATTATGAAGATGAAAGGAGATTGCATATGTAGTAGTTATTTATCATGAAGATAATTAATATATTTGTTGTTGTTATTTGCCATAGAGTCGGCCCCGACTCCTAGCGACCCCTCCTTGGGTTTCCGAGGCAGTTATCACTACAGAAGTAGGATTGCCCAACCTTCCTTCCGAGGAGTGGCTGGTGGGTTTGAA
>NW_006921821.1:3581429-3582497 GCF_000298275.1 Orycteropus afer afer
AATATACTGCTGCAAACGTTTCTGAATTATCTTCAGTAAGATCTTACTTGCATGTGATATTAATGATATTGTTCTATAATTTCTACATTCTGTGAATGTAATTATCACTGGTGACTGTCACCACTGTGGTCCCATCTATATTCCGCCTCTAATAGTGTCTAAGTTCCCCCATCCTCCTGTGTGTCCCAAGCACTTCAATTCTATAATAAATTATTTTGGAAGTGGTCCCTTCCTTGTCTTAGAGCTCTCATGACTTTCTGTACTGTAATGCAGTTCCTTGACATTCCAATCAAATTATTTGGAGGTCTGGCTCCTGAAATGTGTACTGCATAATATTGTTTGCTTCCTTTCCTTATTTCTTCACCTGTGTCTATCAGACTGTGCCTGTCCTCCCTAATAGGAACCCTTGTGTCCTCCTTTTATGCATGGTGTTCTCTGCTACATCAACATTATGGAGGTTTGGAAGACCTTTGGAACTATGCGTTTTGAAAGTGTCGTGCCTGAATAGAGTCTTAACTGAAAATGTCCAGGGCATTGTGTCAGCATATCTCCAGCTCTATGACTCCACGTGGGGATTGGGGTCCTGTTAGGCCAAGCCCTGCTCAGCACCATGTGGGCCACAGAGAGACACATACCGGTATTCAATTCAGTAAGTAGGGATTTGGTAACACTTACTTTCTTAAAATGAAATGCAATTAGGTTGAAAGTTTTAGTAAATGTTAAGTATACATAACCAATAGTAAATATTTTGCTCAGGGGCGCTCAACAGATCGTTTGTGATTAATCAGTTGATTCTGAAAGTTAATCAAGTAAGAGATTCAGTAGCACATTCTGCCTGAACTACAACCTTCACACACTCTCCTTCTCTTTCTCGGTCTCTCTCTTACACACATACACTCACATGCACGTGCTCACATGCGTGCATTGACATTTTACGTATTAGGTCCTAAAGAGGATAATTTCCTCCCCAGTTTGCTACTTCAAATGTTTCTATAACCACAGTTAATTTCCACTTTCTCCATTCTTCATTACCAAATTCTTCATCTCTCTTCTTTTTTTTTTTTTTTT
>NW_006921821.1:3587478-3599670 GCF_000298275.1 Orycteropus afer afer
AGATTATCTTCTGTGTCTGTGTTAATTGGTTTCCCTTTTCTTTGTTGAAGAGGGTCTGTGCAATCCTTCTGCCTAGTCCGCCATCTTGCCCCGCCTCCCTCATCTCTCTTCTTGCTAAACATCAAATATCAATACATTTGGAAATACAGTTTTATGTCAGAAATGGCTTATTCTTACAACTTATGCATTGCTCATCACTATACACCAGATCTGCATACAGAGATACTTTTATTTTTGATACCGGTGCTCTTGTTCAAGTTCACAGTGAACTATAAGGTGATTAAGGAGCCCTGGTGGCAAAGTGGTTAAGTGCTTGGCTGCCAACCAAAAGGTTTGCAGTTTGAACCCACCAGCTGCTCTGTGCTCTGTGGGAGAAAGATGAGGCAACATGCTTGCATAAAGATAACAGCCTTGGGAACCCTATGGAGCAGTTCTACTTTGTCTTGTAGGGTCACTATGAATCAGAATCGGCTTGATAGCAACAGGGTTTTTTTTTTTTTTTTTTCAGATAAGGTGATGGAGAAAACCAAATGCACAAATTTGGCAAAAAGATGAGGATCAATTCTAAGTTAACTCTTTTTTGACTCCCATGGATGTGACCATAAACTCACAACTCTGAGATGATTTTACTAATGCATTAGACTAAGAAAGATTACTAAACTTGTATTAAATTTCTTTAATGAGGAAGGTTTAGAAAATCTAAATGGAAGTTATTTTTAAGAAGTAGCTTTGTAATACTCATAGCAAAAGAAATAGATATGTCAGAGAGGCTGAGCTGAGCTAAGGTGGAGGTGCTGGTCAGATTTTGAAGACCTTTTCAGCCAACATAAGAACTCAACTTTTTCTCTTAGTAAGCTGGGATAATAATTTGTAGAGTATAGAGGGAAAACATGACATGATTTGGTCCATTGGAAAGATCCTCCTGACCACAATACTAAAAAATAAATATGAGTATATGTGTATATGCAATTTTGCAAACAGAGTGACCAGTTACAAGTCTACTGTAATAATCCAGATGGAAAATAATAGTCTCTGGACCACTAAAGTAGAAGAGGGGTTGGGAGAAGTGGTGAGATTCTGAAGTTAGAACTCACATGGCTTCTTTTCAGATTCGATGTGGCATGTGAGAAGAAAAGTCTAGTCCTTGACTCCAAGTTGATATGACAGTATACTTTTTTTAGACATAGCTTCTTGGGAAGCAAGATACTGTTACTGGAATCTTTAGGTAATTTGGTTAAAATCTCCTTTAGACATTGCCCCTATTTACACTCCCACAAACTGCTTTTACAGCATTTGCATTTCTTTAGTACTGGTTTGAACTTTATTTTTTCATATATTTATTGGACATTTGCTGCTTTTTATTGTATAATCAAATTTTTCCTACTGGTATAAATGTCAGCTTGATAATATACTAAGTCCCCATGTATACTGAATTTACATTTAAGCCTTTTATTCTGTTTATTTCTGAGTCATTACAACATTGTTTAATTATTACAGTTTTATAATGCATTTTAAAACCTTCTAGAGCATGTCCCCAATCATAACGTCTTATTTTCAGAATTTGTGTGTTTACTCTTTTATGTTTATTTTTCTATTAAAAAAAAAAAAACAGTTTGTGTACAGTAAAATCATTCTCTTGGAACTTATACAGGAACCATATTGAATTCAAAGATTAATTTAGGGAGATTTGACATCTTTTCTTTCAACATCTTCATTTTCAATATTTATTTTCTAAGCAGCCACCTTATAACTTTCTTACTTTCTTATTCTTATGTTAATCCTGGGTTTTCCTATATATATGTATTATATATAATATATATATATGTATCATTAGAAAATAGCAATAACTTTGCTTCCTTCTTTCTGGAATTGATATCTCTTAATTCATTCTTTTGTCTAATTTCATTTGTCAGTATGTCCAGATTAAGTTTGTGATAACTGAAACCTAAACTAAATCTACCAATAATTCCAAGGTTTGTGTTGTTGGTTTTTTTTTTTTTTTTTACCATTATGCTCACTGTTTCTAATTTATATGTATGTACATATGCAGTGTAGTAAATTACTTAGTATGGCTTTTCTACCCATAAGTCATTGTAAACTCAGTAGTGGAATGAGCAACTGAGGAGCTCCTGATTGTAAATGTTATCCACCTGGGTTATTTCTGTTGAGCGTGACACAATGCAATGTTATGGGAGGCTCTCTCTCAGGTGCTTAGCGTTCTGATGCTATGATTGGCTAGTTTGGCCACTCTGCCAAGCTCAAAAGGAGGCCTCCTAGAGGCAGAACTCTCTCTGACTGCTGGCTGAAGAAGGACGTGCTGCTGCTGGGAATGAGACGCAAGAGACACGCATTGCTGAGTAAGACACCGAGGGACATGCACTGCTGGGGGAGAGAGTGTGAGAGACTTGGCTGAGAGACGGCGGGCTGGGGAGAGAGACTGAGCGTTCTTCCTAAACTTGAGTTATAGCTTGATGCTTCCCTAATAAACCTCATAATCTGTGAGTTCTGTGTGGCTACTGCAGCAAATTATCAAACCGAGGAGAGAGGTGGTGGTGCTTTGGGAGGAACTGTGGGTGAAAGGGCTGGAGGGAGGCAGTATGTCTGGCCTTGCAGTAATAGGCCTTGTGCTATTGATGATGATTCTTCTTCCCCTTGTGGGATTAGAGGAGGTCAGAACATTTGGCCTCCTTGCCATTTTTGCAACATATAACTATGAAAGCTTAGAAAAACAATAAAGAATTTAGAAGATGCCTTTTGGCATCTCTTAAGATGATAATTTTTCTCTTTTGACTAACACTAACATTATATTTAAAATTTTAATTATATTTTACATCTTTCTATATCAGTACTTTATAAATGAATTCTATTGGGTTAATTATGAGTTTTAAAAGAAAATTAGTATCTTTTTAAAATAACTTTATTTATTTTGTTATTGTTGAGAGTATACATAGGAAAACATACACCAATTAAACTGTTTCTGTTGTTGTTATGTGCCGTTGAGTCAGACCTGTCTCATAGCTACCCCTCCTTGGGTTTCTGAGGCAGTATCACTACAGAAGTAGATTGCCCCATCTTCCTTCCGAGGAGTGGCTGGTGGACTTGACCCACTAGCCTTCTGGTTAGCAGTCTACATGGCCCATTTAGTGACATTGATTATAGTCTTTGAATTGTGTAACCATTCTCACCTTCCTTTTCTGAGTTATTCCTCCCCTAGTAACAAAAATTTGCTGCCCAATAAGGTTCCTAGCTAAACTTTTGAGTTGCTGTTGTCAATTTAATGCTATATAGATCATTTTTAAGAGAGCATGATGCGTAAGGTGGATATTTTTTACTAAAAACCAAAACCAAACTCACTGCTGTGGAATCAGAGCTGACTCATAGTGCACCCTCCTTGGGTTTCCAAGGCAGTATCTCTACAGACGTAGATTGCCCAATCTTCCTTCTGAGGAGTGGCTGGTGGGTTTGAACCGCCAGCCTTCCAGTTAGCAGTCAAATGCCTTAGGCACTACGCCACCAGCTAAACTGTTGTTTATTTTTACGAAGATTTCAGGAGATATTTCTGTTTAAGGTTTAAAGATTTTTCTCAGGGCAATAGTTTCAGGGTTTCATCCAACCTTCATTATTCCAGGCAGTCTAGAGTCCATGAGGATTTGAAATTCAGTTCTGCAGTTTTCCCTTTGATCAAATTGCTTCTATGGAATCTTCGATCAAAATGTTCAGTAATGGTAGCTGGGCACCATCCAGTTCTTCTGGTCTCATGGCAAAGGAGGCAGTTGTTCACAGAGACAAATAGCCACACATGCCATAACCAAAAAAGCAAACCCACCGCCATAGAGTTGATTCTGATTAATAGCTACCCTATAGGCCATAGTAGAACTGCCCTCATAGGGTTTCAAAGGCTGTAAATCTTTATGGAAGCAAATTGCCTCACCTTTCTCCCACAGAGCACTTAATGGTTTCAAAGTGCCTATCTTTTGGTTAGCAGCTGAATGTTTTAACCACTGCACCAGCAGATCTCCTTATATACTCCGTATCCTGCTCCTGCTCCTGTTCCTGACTCTTTCTTCTTCTTTTGCTCCAAGTGAATAGAAGTCAATTGATGTGTTTTGGATGGCCTCTTGCAAGCTCTTAAGATACCAGGCACTATGCAAAGAATTAGGAGGTAGAAAAGTACTAAACATTTTATTGGATCAATTAACTTGTGATGTTTCATGAAACTATGACCCTAAACTTCCAAACCAAGGAATCAAATCCCATGACGTTTTTGGTTGTATATAAGCAGCCTCAGCAGTTATTCTTTTCTTTTGTTGTTGTTGTAAACCTATTTATCAGACAACTTTTTAAAGGTGTGCAGCTTATTGAGTGGGGAAAAAAAAAAACAAAACACCTCCCTGCTGTTAAGTTGTATCCAACTTATAGCGACCCGTCCTTGGGTTAGCAAGATGGTATCACTACACAAGTAAATTGCCTATCTTCCTTCTGAGGAGTAGTTGGTGGATTTGAGCCACCAGCCTTCTAGTTAGCAGTCAAATGTCTTAGGCACTGCACCACAGAGTAATTATCAGCTGTGCAACTGTTTTGGTTACCTACTGCTGCTCTAACAGGAAATACCACAAATGGGTGACATTTTTGTTGTTGTTGTTATTGTTGCTATTCAGTTGTGGTCAGCTTCAACTCATGGCTATTTTATGTACAACAGAATAAAGCATTGCCCATTCCTACTTCATTTTCATGATCATGGGTATATTTGAACCCATTGGTACAGCCACTGTGCCATTCCATCTCCTTGAGAGTTTCCCTTGATTTTTTTGGCTCTCTACTTTACCAAACTTGGTGTCCTTTTCTGGCGATTGGTCTTACCTGATGACTTGTCCCAAGCAGGCAAGCTGAAGTCTTGGCATTATTGCTTTTAAGGAGGACTGTGTTTGTATTTCTTCTGAGATTGATTTGTTTCTTTTTCTGGCATTTCATGGTATATTCAATACTCTTTGCCAAACTACAATTTTTGTTTTTATTAAATTTTATCGTGCTTTGGGTGCAAATTCACAAAGCAAATTTGTTTTACATTCAACAGTTCATGCACATTTGATTTCACACTCCGATTACCATACCAACCATAACAAACTCTCCTCTTCTCCCTTCCCTTTGACTACCCTGTGCCCTTCTTAACTGTGAATTCCTGTCTGTCCAGATTTCCCTCAGTGTGAATTCTGCCCCTCTGGTATCTCATGGCTCATTGCTTTAGGGCTGTATCTCTCTAGAGTAGGTGAATGCATTGCCCTGGGGTAGGTGTTCTGCATGTAGGTCTTTCTACTGCTGGACTGAGAGCCAATCCATGGAGGTGAGTCTATTTCTGACCCAAAGGGCAACCCAGGGCCATAGACTTGGGGGTTCCACTGGACTCTATTCAACCAGTAATTCTGGTTATTTTTGTGTTTTTGAGTTTTGTTCTATAATTTTCCTCCCACTCGATCCAGGATCTCCATTTTGATCCCTTTCCAAGTGGTTGGCATTGGTAGCTGGGCACCATCTAGTTCTTCTGGTCTTGGGTCATGAAGGCTGTGGTCCTCGTGGTCCATCTTATTCTTGGACTAATTGTTTCCACATTCCTTTGATCTTTTTCACTCTTCTTTGATTCAGATGACAGGAGACCAATAGTTTCATCTTAGATGGCCTCTCAAAAGCTTTTAAAACCTCACTCACTACTCACCAAAGTAGGTTGTAGAAAAAGATTTTATGTACTATGTTGTGCCAATTGATCATGATGTCCCCCAAGACTATGGTCCTGAGTCCACAGGCGTGGTGATTCTTTCTCTCAAGTTTATCTCTGAGAAGTTCCTCCAACTCTGCCTTCTGTTACTTCTGTAATGTATGTGGCTAATGTTGTAGCACAAGTACATATGTAAGATTATCTTCAGCCAAATCTATCCTTGGCCTAGGGTATATTCCTGTTCATCTATCCCTACCTGATATTTTCATCTGTCTATGCATTTATCCATAGCATGGTGTTTGGTGTTGGTAATGCAGTATTACGCATATACTAGTATTTGTCTCTGTTGTCTATATCTTATGTGCATGTTTCAGTGTGCTTCCTTTCCCCAGTGTCCTCATCCTGGTCACAGACTCTTTCCATACTGTCCCTCCCCTCACCCAAATCAACATGTGACCCCCAACTAGTCTGAAATATTCCCTCCCCTCTCCTCTCATCCCTGGTAACCAAGAAAGTGAATTTCTTTCCCCAAGTAAACATTTCCTTGACCTTTTACAATAGTGGGCTCACACAATATTTGTCCTACTGCAGTTGACTTATTTCACTCAGCATAATGTCCTCTCCAAATTCATCCACATTGTGAGATGATTCTACTATTCTTCTTTATTCTTTAATGTAGCATAGTATTCCATTGTGTGAATGTACCATCATTTGGTTATCCATTCATCTGTTGATGGGTATTTAGGTTGTTTCCATTTCTTTGCTATAATGAATTGTGTTGCAATGATCATGGGTGTGCATATGTCTGTTTGTATACTGTTTCTCACCTCTTTAGGATATAGTCCTAGTAATGGAATTCCTGGATCAAATGGTATTTCTATTTTCAGTTTTTAAGAAAATGCCATACTATTTTCCATAATGGTTATACCATTTTACAGTCCCACTAGCAGTGTATGAGAGTTTCAATCCCTGTGCATTCTTGCCAGCATTTGTTTTGTTCTGTCTTGTTAAATTTTGCTATTATTGCTGGGGTGAGATAATGTCTCATTGTTTTGATTTGCATCTCTCTAATTGCTAGTGATCATGAGCATTTCCTCATGTTGTTTGTTGGCCACCAGTATATCGTCTTTAGTGAAGTGTCTGTTCATGTCCCTTGCCCATTTTTGAATTGGGTTGTTTGAGTCTTTATTGAGGTGTTGAAGTTTCCTATAAATTTTGGAGTTAAGTCCCTTGTCAGATATGTCATAGCCAAATATTTTTTTCCCAACCTGTAGGTTCTCTTTTTACCCATTTGGAGAAGTCTTTTGATGTGCTTAAGAATTTAATTTCTAAAAGGTCCCAGTTATCTAGTTTCTCTTCCACTGTCTGTGCATTTTGAGTTATGCTTGATAATCTATTTATGCCATAGATTAAGACCCCTAGATTTGCCCCTATTTTATCTTTGATGAGCTTTATAGTTTTGGGTTTCACATTTAAGTCTTTGATCAAACTTGAGTTCATTTCTGTGTATGGGGTGTTTCATTTTTCTAAAGGTGGATATCCAATTTTGCCAGCACCATTTGTTAAAGAGGCTATCTCTTCCCCATTTAATGGGTTTTGATCGTTTGTGAAAGATCAGCTATCCATAGATGGATGGGTCTATTTCTGGGTGTTCAATTCTCTTCCATTGATCTATCTGTCTACCATTGTACCAATATCATGCTGTTTTAACTACTGTGGCTATATAGTAGGTTTTGAGATCCAGAAGTGTGAGATATCCTACTTTTTTTTTTCCCTTCAGCAGTGTTTGCTTGTCTGAGGTCTCTTTCCTTTCCATATGAAATTAGTGATTGTTTTTTCCATGTCCTTGAAAAATGTTGATGAATCTGGATTGGGATTGCATTGAATGTGTAGATTGCTTTGGGTAATAACATTTTCACAATACTCAGTCTTCTTATCCATGAACAAGGCATATTCTTCCATTTATGTAGATCCCTTGTAATTTCTTGTAGTAGTGTTTTATAATTTTTTTTTTTTGTACAGATCTTTTGTGTCTCTGGTAGGATTTATTCCTAAATATTTAATCTTTTTGGTAGCTATTGTAAATGGTATTGTTTTCCTTATTTCCTTTTCAGAGGCCTCTTTGTTGATATAGAGGAATCCAACTGATTTTTATATATTGACTTTGTATCCTGCCCTTTTGCTGAACCTATTTATTAGTCCAGTAATTTTTTTGCTGAGTCTCTTGGGTTTTCTATGTATAGTATCTTGTCATCTGCAAATAGAGATACTTTACTTCTTCTTTGCCACTTTGGATGTCTTTTTGTTCTTGTTACTTAGTGCCACTCTGACAGGAATATACCACAAATGGGATGGCCTCGATAAACAGGAGTTTATTCTTACAATTTGGAGGCTTTAAGTCCAAGTGCAAAGCGCCAGGCTCTAGGGGCTGGGTGAAAGCCTCTCAACCTTGGGGTCCAGCCCTGCCTCCTGCTCCCGGCCAACTGGAGCTAGAGGCATTTCTTCACTCAGACAGCTGCTGGCTGCTGAGGCTGAGAAGCCCTAAGGTTGACAAGTAAAAAGGCACAGTCCCGATGTTACCAAACCACACGGCAGGCTATTAACTTAAGTCCATTGTAAGTCCCAAGGTCGGCAGAGCACAGCAGGCTGCTGAGCAACCACATGGCTACATACAGGGTCCAAGCATGCCATAGGCTAGAGACCATTACCAACGCTTCTCTTTAAATACAGGAAGCAGACTGCATTCCCAAAGGCAGCTACTCAGCTGCTTGTGGTAGATCCCACCATGGAGCTGATTGCCAGCCCCTTCATGGGCAATAACTACCACCAACTTCCCAGCCACTCAACCATGCCTAGCCAAGTTGACACACAAACATAACTACTACACTTTTATTTCTTGTTCTTGCCTTACTGCCCTGGCTAGGATTTCCAGAGAAGTGGTAGTAGAGGGCATCCTTATCTGGTTCACAGATGGGTAACTTTAATAAACAGGAGTTTATTCTCTTACAGTTTTGGAGGCTAGAAGTCCAAGTTCAAACCACTAGGCTGTAGGGGTTGGGTGAAAGCCTTTGACTTTGGGCTTCAGCTCTGTCTCTTCATCCTGGCCCACTGAAGCTGGAGGCTTTTTTCACTCAGGCAGCTGCTGGCTGCTGAGGCTGACAAACCCAAGGTTGACAATTAAAAAGGCACAGACCCAATATTACCAAACCACACAGCAGGCCATCAATTCAGGTCCCAAGATTGGCAGACAACATGGCAGGCTGCCGAACAATGACTCAGCTACATGCAGAATCTAAGTGTAGCAAAAGCTACAGACATTTCTTAACACTTCTTTTTGTATACTGGAAGCAGACTGCACTCCTGAAGCAGCTAATCAGCTGCTCACAGCTGATTCTACCACTGAGTTGATTACAAGTCTCATTATGGGGAATAACTACATCCAGCAGCCCAACCACTCAAAAACAGGCCTGGCCAAATTGACACATAACCTTAACTACCATAGCAACCCTACCCTCAATCAACATGATATTTTCATTACCTTTCTCACACCCTCCTGGCTCTGGTAAGCACTAATAAATTTTCTTCTCCATACATTTGCCTTTTCTTGTCCTTTATGTAAGTGAGGTCACATAGTTTTTGTCCTTTTGTCATTGACTTATTTCACTCAGCATAATGTCTTCCAGTGAAAATTAGTATCTTTTGATTAATGCTATGTTAAATATGAATAAACACTCCCCAAACCAGTGCAACAGTTCATGCATTTCTGTCTTGCTTCTAGTGGCTTCTGTTTATTAAATCAATAATTAAAGTCCTGATGCATGCCAGAACACAGATAAAGCTAGAGGACATTATGCTGACCAAAATAAGTCAGGCACAAAAGGACAAATACCGTATGATATCACTTATATGAAACAAGCAAATATATGGAGACTTTAAGTAATTAGTATTTACCTGGGGTGAGAGGGAGGGGGAAAGCATGTGTGATGTTGTTGTTGCCATTTTTCTTAGATTGCATTGAATGTATGTTAAGGTGGTGGGATAACTTGGAAAAAGATAGCAAGAATGGTTTCATAACCTGAAGAATATAATCAATGCTAAAATGTATGTGTAGAAATGGATGAAATATTATATGTTTTGTGGTATACATATCAGTACAAAAAAAAATGGTGGAAAATTGAAAAAACAAAAAAAACTAACCATAAACTAAAGTCTATGTAAGGAAGGTCATAATACCATGGACTAAGTTCAATTTGAGATTTTGAAAGACTGAAGCCCCAAGACATGATTGGCCCAAAAGCTTAGTATTTCAGTTTTACAACAAAAATGAAAAGAAGTTCACTTTGGAAATTAGATGCAGCAGCAATTAATTACAAAGTTCCTGGGAAGGTAATAAAAGCAAAAGCATGTTTCAACCTCAGCATCTGTTGAAGAAGACCGGCCACCAGGAGCCACTCAGCATACTTGCCTTTCCCAAATACATATGTTTACTTGGAAAATCCATGTAGTAAAATCATGAGTTATTTGACATTTCATTGCTTTACCTTTCTCCCTCAAAACAAACAAACAACAAAACTCATGGAGATATATTTCTGTTGGGGACAAAGAAAATGAAATTTACATTACCTCATTGTGTGATTAATTAGATCTACTTTGAGACTCCAATTTTGACAGAAGAAAATGGGACAGTAAAGAGTGCACACGCTACCCAATGGGTGCTGTGTTCAGAGTAGATGATCCACACTACTCAGCATCCTCAGCTCCATTCTTCGGATCTCTTGGCCCTGACTTCTTCCCAAATGTCTGAAGTCTGCACATGCAGGTTTCCATTCTGTTCCTTTGAGATTCTCTTACCTTAAACCCATCTCTTTTTTTTCCCAGAACCCCTTATTTTTGGAACTTTTGTACCCCTTTTAGGATAGTCTCTCTCGACCTTGTAGAAGAAAGCAGGACAATAGCTGTGTGTAGGAATGGAAAGAGAATGAAGGAGGTCTCAGATGCTACTTCAAAACTGCATTTCAATATTTATGAGGTCAGAAAATGAATCCAATTTTTCAACCCTGAAACCTAAAAAACTGATCAAGATAAAGAAGAAACACTGCACTCAAACTCTCAAGGTCTCCTTACTTCATGCATACATGCAGGGCCGCAGCTTACAACAAATCTTTGTGGAAAGCGGGCTACCTATCATATTAACAAAATGGAATAGAAAATTTTGTTTACCAGCTATTATAAAATCATTTCCTCCAGGACAACATGTATTTTCTATTTTCCATTTCTAAATGATCTTTGCAAAGACTCTTGTCTGAAGATTTCCTTGGCATTTTTCATGCCCAGTAAATCATGCCATCTCTCTGCTCCCTGACATTTCCTAATAAGAACTTCCCTCAGGCCTCGGGATGGCTCTCCTGGTGAGAAGTCCTGACATGTCTATCCATTTCTCATCTCTTCAGAGTCCTAGGACAACAGGCTTTTTCTGTACAGGAGTGTGTGTCTTATCTTTTCTATTTCAACCAAAACTGACATGATGAAAGGAGCTCAGACAGGCCAGGAGCACAGTCCTCCTAGTGGGGTCTTGGAAGATTTGATATGTAAAAGAGATGAGGCTTCCCAGTGTTGTGGCTTCAGATGGAGAGTGTCCGCAGAGGGCACATAGATGTTTGAAACTCTTCTTTGTGGTACAAAAAGGCACTTTCCTATATGATTGTGTGACAGTGTGATTCCCTGGCACTGTCTCTAGGGATGGATGCTCTCTTTTCTTTATCTGCCTCGCTCCCTCTTTACCTCCTTCCCTTTCTCCTTCTCTTCATCAAACACTGAGCATCTCCATATGCTAGGCACCATTCTGGGCCTTTGGGGCACAATAGAGAACAAAGGCACACTCGACTCTGCTCTCATGAGCTCAGAGTCTGATGAAAAAATAGAAATAATCACACAAATCAATATGTAATTATAAACATGATGACTGTAAAGATAAAATGACATAAAGGGCTATATAAGACCCAAACTGGGACAAACAGGGGAGTTTTTCCTGCAATGGTGATATTTGAACTAAACCAAACCAAACTCACTGCTGTCGAGTCGATTTTGACTCATAGAGACCCCTCCTTCGGTTTCTGAGGTGGTATCACTACAGAAGTAGATTGCCCAACCTTCCTTCTGAGGTGTGGCTGGTGGGTTTGAATCACCAGCCTTCTGGTTAGCAGTCAAATGCCTTAGGCACTACACCACCAGAGCTCCTGATATTTGTACTAAGACTATAAAAAATTGGTGGAGGTACATGTATTGACACAATAGCCGGTAACAGTGGACTCAAACATTCCAATGATCATAAAGATGGCGCAGGACTGGGCAACTTTTCATTCTATTATTATATAGATGCCATGAGTCAGAGTTGACTTGATGGCAAATAATAGCAACAGCAACACAGCTGCAGTTTTTTGTATGTACTATGTATTTTGTTTTATACCAAGATGCTATATATA
>NW_006921821.1:3601307-3609345 GCF_000298275.1 Orycteropus afer afer
TATATATATATATATGTACAGTTTTAAATGATTGGGGAAAATGAAAAATAATATTTCATGACATGTGATGATTGTATGAAATTAAAATTTCAGAGTGCATAAATAAAGTTTAACTAGAACATAGCATGATCATCAATTGTTCATGTAGGCTGCTTTTGTGTTACCAAGGCTGAGATGAGTGAGTACATAGTTGTGACAGAGACCGAATGCCCTATAAAGCCTAAAATATTTACCTTCAGGCCCTTTACAGGAAAAGTTTTCTGACCCTACTCTTGGTAATGATCACAGTATTCTGACCCCTCTAACCCTGAGGAGTGGGCTTGAGAACTGCAGATCACAATACTGCCTCTCATTTATCAAAAGCACTATAGGCACCAACATGTTTTACACCCATGTAAGCCTTTGTGTTAGGAAGGGTGAGCATTCTTAAAACCATGTCACAGATAAATTTGGGCCAAGAAATATGAAGCAATTTGCAGTCACAACAACCATGTAAATCAGTATTATTGCTTCCATTTCAAAGAGGTTAAATAACTTACCTAAGATCACCCACTAAATGTCAGAACTGAGACTTGAACTTGTATCTTCTTAAACCTAATAGAGTCCTTTTCCCACTCCACCATTTGGCTGCTCCCTGGATGGTGGCTTTTTGAACTGTTGCTTTGTAGAGTTATCCTTGGCATTCATAGTGACACCACACTTGTTCTCAACCCTAATCTGGTTGAGGTCAGGAAGCAGTGAAGTATTTTTGCGGTTTCTTCACATCCTCTGTGTAGACCTTGGGTAACTTAATTTGAGCCACAGCACTAAGATGGCAGCCTATATGTTGCCAAGCAAACCAGAGTGAAACTGTGGCTAAGGAAAGCAGAATTCAGCAGTTTCAGAGCTTCCATTTTGCCCTTATTTCCTGCTTCCTTCCCAGCCATATTTTGTTCTCTTACTTTCTTTGTTATGTTCCTGTCTTCCCTGCTTCTTATCTTTCTGCTTACACTTTCTGGATTTAAGTACCTTCACAGTGGTTGCAAAAAGGAACAGAGGCGTTTTTAATTCATACACTGCAAATTATTAGGTAATGTAGAATTTTATTCTGCCATGTAAAGTTGTTTGTTCAGAGCATTGCTGTCACCATGGCTGGGAAGACCCTAGTACTCCATTTGTACCTGTCTTCCAGGTCTGTCTCCTAGTATCATCCTCACGCCTTTTTCTCAGGTACTTCAAAACATTGGCATGTGTCTCTGCTTGGAATTATCATCACAATCCATTTTCTTGTCATTTGCCAAGTCTCAGCTCAAATTACACCTCCTCAGAGTGGACTTCCTGACCATTTTGCCTGGAGGATGGTGCTGCCCCTACCTGAGCTCCCCTAAGTCATCCAGTTTGCTTTGTTCATAGCACTTCACCCATTACATTACCTTCTTAATTTGCAACTGACCTGAGTACAAACTGCAGGACCTTCTCAGCCTCATACGTACCATTGTGACTCAGCATTCATCACAGTGCCTGGCAGAGTAGCTCATCAAGCAGTATTTTTGAGTATTGAATAAATCACATTTCCAAAACATGAAATCCACACAATTAAAATTTATTTTGATTTTACGCTATAAGGCCTAAATATATATAAGGGAGAAAAAAAAAAAAGGAAAAAGAAACATCCTAAGGAGTTCAATTTTGGCCAAAATGGAACAGCCCCATTGCTTGCAGGCTTATTGTTCTCACTCTTAGAACTAAAAAAACCTTGGACATACACAACAAGCATAGGGAGATTTTGCAAGGTGGAAAGAAGAAGGCTGACAATCCAGGACCTCAAAGCTTAAGGAATGGTTAGGTGGTGAGTTATCTAGGTTTTATTTCTGCTTCCTGTCTATCCCAAGGGATTCTAGAGAAGCCAGCAGGCACAGTCTAAAATGGGAAGAAAAGCCTCCTCTCCATACCAAAGAAAAAGGGCAACCTAAGAAAACTGAAAACCTATTTGATAATACTTGCCCTACTCCAGCCAGACAATAATGGAAAATCTGCATCCCCACCTTCACCTCGTGTTGTCACCAGGGCCATATGGAAGTGGGATCTCAGGCCCCACCTGCTGGCAGCAAGGCAGGGGAGTCAGTGCTCTGCTACCCCCGTCAAGGTGGGGTCAGTGGCATAACAGGTGAACTTGCCCTGCACTTGGGGGCCAGGAGCAGAATGAGGTAATGCAAGAGGGTGCTACTGATCACTATACCTTAATGTTCAGTGGGGCTGTATTTCACTCCTACCCAGTGGCAACAAGGCAGTGGATCTATTTTAATTGCACTCAGCTCCATGCCTACCCTTTATCTACATGGTATGGTAATCACTTTAGCTTTGTATTTCGACTTTATAAAGAAATGAGAAATATAAATGCTTGGGGTTCAGTTGCTGTGGTGATAAAAGGAGATGGGGAATGGACTAGTTGACCTTTTACATAATCTTCAGAACTTTTCATTTACAATTTCTACTTTCTTAAGTTATGCCATTATAGAGTCTAACCTTCCATCTTGACAGCTGAGTTTTATACAGCAATTTATTTTCATCTATAGGAATTAATTATTGGCATAACACTCTGAGCAATGCTGAATTTTTCTTACTGAAATTGAAAATATGTCAAAACCCCCAAAACCATTCTGGCAGTAATTAACCTAAGCATGCCCTATGTCTTTTTTGCTAGTGCAGATAATTTGTAAATATGGCACAATATCTTTAAAAGTTTAAGCACTTCATAAATAGTCAACTACAAGGTATAGGTCTAGCTACATAAAATGCTTCTTACAAATGTGTTGACCAAAAAATTATATTTAGATAGCAACTTCCTAAGAAAACAATTAATGCATCATACCAAGTAACACAGACTTTCCGTTAAACCTGAACGAAGAGGCAATGTTCTCTGAGTGAGACATGCCTTGGGCAATTTATTCCATTTGCACAAGTCCCAGGTGCCAGATTTGCTGCTAATCAGGTTTTGTATCTCAGCTGACAGTCCTGGTGGAGCACCATGCTTTTATTTTCTTGTCCTATTTAATGTCGGAATGAAGAACTTTATAGCAAGTGGGGTCGTCTCTACCTGGTGCATAATGTAAAAGAACAGCTAGGCTTTCAAGGTTTCAAGTCTTCTGGGGAAAGACTGACTGATACAACTTTTAAAAATTACTCCCAGAGGACTCTAACAAGCAAGCAAATTTTTAGAATATAATCATTTCAAGGATCACCCTTCCTACATGAGCTCATTGGAGCCCTCAAGCACCCACCTCCTACTGTTAATTGTGCAAAGCTCAATTACCTAATTGCCTGGACTAAAATGCAGTTCCAGGGGGTCTGAGAATTCCAAGATGGATGCAAAGGCGTTTCAACCTCATTAATGTTTCCTGTGAATTTCCATTAATCGGGTTCAGTGAGTGTCAAGGACTGGCAAATGATTTCTGAAAAGCAGCCCAATTAAGTGATTAACAACCTGAAGCTTTAACTCAACAATTTCTTTCAAGATCTTGTTTAGTAAAAGCAAGGAAACTAGGAAAGGAGATATGATAAAGAGAATAACTAAGGCCTGTGTAACTCGTCTCTGCTGGATTTCTGGTTAATCTTGTTACTTCTTATATGAAAATGATCTGTTTTTCTGTGAAGATGCCAGGAAGGGGAATCGTACCCTCTGTATAGAGTGGAAGTTTATTCATGCTGTGTTTGAAGTTTACCTTTTAATGCACCAGGGTCCATTCATTTCCCCATAAGGCAGGCAGATAATGGAGCAATTTTTCATTTGTGAAACCAGGGATCTTAGCATATAGTTTGATTCATATGCGAGGCTCATACCAAAGCAGAAGAGGGTCTGAGTGTTCTTAGTGGAATCAAAAAATGGACATAGATTATATACTAGGTAATTTAGATTACCCTAAAATGCCCTTACCGCTCTGGCGAGGATTTGCATATTTGGGCCAGGCCATATAATATGAATTTGATTCACATTGTTGTCTTCTTCTTCCGAGGTACTCATGATCTACGATATGTGGTTATCAATTTACAACCACCAATCATGTATTCCAAGCAGTTCACACTGGCTGCAACACAAGGCACATACTTATTAGTGACATAAATCAAAAGTTTCTGTACCTGAATAAAGATGAATCTGTAGCCCATACCCAGGCAAAGGGGAATCAGGGCACAGTGCTGGCTAGCCCCATACTAAACACTATTAACTCCCTGCCCTGGACCCTGGCCTTCTAGTGTGAATTCTGTTTTCATGGGAAGAAAGGGCAAACAGAAAGGCCTGCCCAGGGTTTAAATCAGTCAGGACCTCAAAGGACCTTGGCTGTGGAAGCTTTTTTTCCTTAACTAGGATACATATACATTTTCATGATGGAGAAGGAGAGCTGGAAAAAGGAAATGTGACTAGAATAAAAGGTAATATGGGGACTTTGTGTACAAATAAAACCTCTCTGTCTGCCAGATCTTTCCTGGTAACACACTAATTGTGAATTTTTCTTTGCAAGAGAAAGGCATAAACAAAGTGAGAAACTTTGACTTTAAAATGGCAGCTTTCTGGGCAGCAAAGAGTTTAAATGTGAAATGATTTAAATGTGAAATGATTTTTGGGGCCCTTAGTGATTCAACTAGAGCCTGGATGCTGAATGTTCACTCAGGGGAGGTGAGTAAATAGCAAAAATAAATAAATACATAACCAAACAGATGACTCATAGTGACCTCACGTGTGCAATGTAGAACTGTGCTCCATAGCGTTTTCAAGGCTGCAACCTTTTGGGCTTAGATCACCAGGCCTTTCTTCCAAGGCATGTCTGAGTGGATTTGAATTGCCAACTTTTTGCTTAACTGTGAGCACCAACCAGGAACTCCCCTAAATGCTCCCAGGGCTCTGAAAAGCATGTAGTATCTTGGGAGTGGTAGGAATATTCATTCAGTGTGAGGAGAAGAATGTCTGCTCCTGTTACTACCTGTAGGCCTGGTTTGGAGGGGTTAGAGCACTGTACTACGACCAGCACCTGGGATGATTTTGCAAGAATTAGGTGGCAGCACCCTGGACCATCTCCAGATAGGCAGGAGGGTAGTTTTGTAGGAAGGACAAGCCTATTGTAGCCCTGTAAAGACAACTGTAAGAATGATGATACTTTTGGGTGTCAGGGATCATGTTTGTATGAGAATGATTAGTTCTCATCAGGCCCAGACTCCCATAATTGCAGTGCAGGCTACCCCACTCAGGCAGAGGGTAAGTTATGAACATGAAAGAAAAAAAAAAAAAAAACTTTTTAAATAAACGTCTTCAGGGCACTGTTTGACAACTGATGAGTAAATTGCCTTTATTTGTAAGAGGAGAACAGGGGACATGTCACTGTGACTGGCACATAACAACTGCAAGGTCAAAAAAATAAGCTGCCTGTATAAAGGCATCCCAGGAACATAATTCCCAAGACTGTGATCTGTCAGGGATTGGAGAGGTTAAGAGTGTTAAGTGTAGAAGTGCATGTGCACGCATGGGTCCTCTTGCAAAACTACTTGCTTAGAAACTCCCTTGGAGGCTATTAAGCCTTTCCTGATGTAGTCAAATTCTGAACCTGTGTTGTTCTGGTCTTTTATCTTCAGTATACTCTGGGAAGTAACTAACTTTTTGCTTGTTGAAAAAAAATGCTAAAATGTTTCTTGTTATCACATTTAGTTCATTGTCTTCCCACAAACATTTATTCATAAGATGGTTAAGCAGTTTAATCGGGATCATACTCTTCTAATTTATGTTACTGTCTTTATCTGTTAAAATTTCCTTCTTTCAATTCTTTCTCAGATAATGCCATGTCAAAGTAGAAAAAGAGACGAAGTAGTCTCTTTCACTTTAAATATATCAACTTGTTGTCTTCCATCTGGCAAGACCATCAAAGTCAGCACTAGATGCAAGAGCAAGCTTAAAGCTAAACACTATTGCACTGAGAAAACAGAAGCCAATGGAAGAGAACTTCCACAAGCTCATATCACCATATCTTCACAAAGACTAGCATCTGCATCCATATGCTCCTCCCCTCTACTCCAATCCAGCTGGCCTTGAGTTAGCTTCTACTCATGGCGACCGCATGTGTGTCACAGTAAAACTGTGCTCCATAGGGTTTTCCATGTTGAATTTTTTGTTTTTATTTGGGTGAAAGTATACAGAGCAAATTCACTACTTTGTCTCATGACAGTGGCTGCAATGTCACACAATGCAACAACTCCCCTCACACTTCCTCCTCATAGTTACTCTTCTCTGTGTCCTTCCCTCCATGCACTCCTTCCCCCTGAGCTATCTCCCTGTGCATACACAGCCCTTCTATTCTTCCATGATTGTTTTCTCCAAAGATTATATCTACCTAACATAAATGTTCACCTCATATGCCTGTCTATTGTTTGCCTGGAAGCCACAGGAGTGGGTTCAATTCTAGACTTGAAGGGCAGGTAGGGGCCATAGTCTCAGTGGCTCCATCCGGCTCTATCAGACCAGCAAACCTGTTCCCCCCCCCCCCCTTTTTTCCCTCTAAATGATTTTGAGTTTTATTCCACATTGTTCTCCCACTCTATCCAATATCTTCTACATAGACCCCCTTCCGAACTGTTGACAGTGGTAGCTGGGCACCATCTAGTTCTTCTGGTCTATGTCATATAGGCTGAGGATCACATGGTATACCAGTAGCTTGGACCAATTTTTTCCATCCATCTTTGGTTTTCTTCATTCTTCTTTTCTCTAGATGAGGAGAGACCCATGGTTGCATCTAGATGGGTGCTTGCAAGCTGTTAAGATCTCAGTCGCTACTTGCCAAAGTAGGATGTAGAACAATGTTTTGGGTAGTATGTTATGCCAATTGAGCTTGATGTCCCCTGTGACTGTGATCCTGAGTGCACAGGTCCAACTACTTGCTCCCTCTGGGTAGCTGGCTGGGATTACAACCTTGTCCCTTGTCAGCTCTACTATATACCTCGGAATTCTTACAGAACATACAAACACACTTGTAGAAACATTGTCTGCCAACCCTATACATGGTCATGGACACACTCCCCCCTTCATAGACATACCTAACCGTTCAGCCTGTCCACCCATCTATCCACCCATATATCCATGTTTGCCTTCACTGACAATGCAGTACTTACTGTGGGGTTCATCTTTGTTGTCTGTACTTTCCATGCACCTCTCTATAATTTCTTCATCAATGCCACTGATCACTCACATTTGGTACATTGCCTCTCTCTTCACCCAAATCAATATTTGTCTGTACCTATCTAATAGTGTTCCCTCCCCCCCCACTCCCACCCCTGGTAACCAACACAGAAGATTTCCTTCCATGTATAAAACATTCCTTGACTTTTTACAGTAAGGGACCAATACAATATTTGTCCTTCTGTGATTGACTTATTTCAGTCAGCATAATCCCCTCCAAGTTCATCCACATTATGCGGAGTTTTCCAGATTCTACATTATTCTTCAGGGTTGCACACTATTCCATTGTGTGTATGTACCATAGTTTGGTTATCCATTCTTCTGTTGATGGACACCTAGGGTTGTTTCCATCTTTTGGCTATTGTAAATAGTGCTGTGATGAACATGGGTGTGCATATATGTCTGTTCTTGTCCTGTTTCTCACTTCTTTAGGATATATACCTATAATGGAATGGCTGTGTCAAATGGTATTTCTAATTCCAACATTTTAAGGAATCACCACACTGCTTTCCACAGTGGTTGTATCATTTGACAGTCCCAGCAGCAGTGTATGAGAGTCCCAATCTCTCCACATCCTCAGCAGCATGTTATTTTCTGTCTTGTTGATCTTTTGTACTAGTGCTGGGGCAAGATGGTATCTGATTGTTGTTTTGATTTGCATCTCTCTAATGGCTAATGGTGGCATAGTACCTAAGGCATTTGACTGCTAACTAGAAGGTTGGTGGTTCAAATGCACCAGGCACTCCTCGGAAGGAAAGTTGGGCAATCTACTTCCGTAGAGATACTGCCTCGGAAACCCAACGAGGGGTTGCTATGAGTTGGGACTGACTCGACAGCAATGAA
>NW_006921821.1:3610661-3611635 GCF_000298275.1 Orycteropus afer afer
TCTTCTGCTGTTTGCGCATTTGGGATTATGCTTGATAGTCTATTTGTGCCATATATGAGGGCCTCTAAATTTGCCCCTAATTTTTCCTTGAGGAAATTTATAGTTTTAGGTTTCACATTTAAGTCTTTGATCCATCTGGAGTTTTTTTTGTGTATGGTATGAGGTACAGATCTTGTTTCATTTAACTGCAAATGGATATCAGTTTTGCTGGCACTATTTATTAAACAATCTATTTCCCACTTAATGGATTTTGGCCCTCTGTCAAAGATCAGCTGACCATAGGCCGATAGATCTACTTCTGGGTCTTCAATTCTGTTCCATTGGTCCATGTGTCTGTCATTGTACCAATACCAGGTAGTTTTGACTACTCTGGCTGTATAGTTGGTTTTGAGATCCAGAAGTGTGAGACTTCCTACTTTGTTCTTCTTCTTCCGTAGTGCTTTGCTTATCCGATGTCTCTTTCCTTTCCATATAAAGTTAGTGATAGTTTTCTCCATATCCTAAAAGAATGTTGATGGGATCTAGATTGGGATTTGAATGTATAGCTTGCTTTGGGTAGAATTGACATTTTCACAATGTTCAATGTTCCTATCCTCCAGCATGGTATGTTCTTGCACTTATGTGGATCTCTTACAGTTTCTTGGAGTAGTCTTTTTTAGTTTTCTTTGTACAGGTCTTTTGTGTCCCTGGTAGGATTTATTCCCAAGTATTTTATTTTATTTTTTTTGGTAGCTATTGTAAATGGTATTGATTTCCTTATTTCTTTTTCAGCAATCTCTTTGCTAGTGTAGAGGAGTCCAACTGATTTTTGAATATTGATCTTGTATCCTGCCATCTCTCATCCTAAATCTCTCAATTAGTTACAGGAGATATTTTGCCGAGTCTCTTGGGTTTTCTAGGTATAGGATCATATCATCAGCAAATAGGGATAGTTTGACTTCTTTATTACCAATTTGGATGCCTTTGATTTCCCT
>NW_006921821.1:3612203-3631762 GCF_000298275.1 Orycteropus afer afer
CTGTTCAATTTCTTCTTTTGTTATAGATTTTTTCAACTTTTCTACCTCAGTCTGTGTTAGTTTAGGTAATTGGGGTATTTCTAGAAAGCTGACCATTTCTTCCAGATTTTCGAATTTTTTGTTCTTGATAGTATCCTGATATTTTCCTTTTTATTTCAGTTGGTTCTGTTGTGATGTTGCCCATTTCATTTCTTATTCGTGTTATTTGTATTCTCTCCCTCTTTTCCTTTGTTAACTTTGCCAGTGGTTTGTGAATGTTATTAGTCTTTTCCAAAAAATCAACTTCTAGTCTTGTTGATTTTTTCTATTGTCTGTCTTTTTTCTGTGTCATTGATTTGTGCTTGAATCTTTATTATTTCCCTTCTTCTGGTGACTGTAGGCTTTTTTGCTGTTCTTTTTCTGATTGTTGGAGATGTTGGGTTAAGGTGTTAATTTTGGCTCTTCTTTTTTGATATGTATTATTATTGCTATAAATTGGCCTCTGGTCACTGCTTTTGTTGTGTCCCAAAGATTTTAGTATGTTGTGTTTTCATTCTCGTTTGATTCAAGGATTCTTTTATTTCATTTTTAATTTCTTCTGTTACCTAGTCATTTTTCAGGAGGATATTGATAAGTTTCTATGTGTTTGCTTTTTTTCCATTGGTCTTCCTATTTTTGATTTCTAATTTGATAGCATTGTGATCTGAGAAGATGCTTTCCAGTATTTAAATGTTTTTAAATTTATTAAGGCTCGCTTTATGGCCTAACATATGGTCTATCCTGGAAAATGTTCCATGTGCACTTGAAAAGAATGTATATCGTGATGTTGAGTGAAGTGCCCTGTAGATATCTATAAGGACAAGTTGGTGGATTGTATTGTTTAGGTCTTCTGTGTCTTTGTTGAGTTTCTTTCTAGTTCTAGCTTTCATTGAAAGTGGTATATTAAAGTCTCCCTCTATGACTGTGGAGTCATCTTTTTGACTTTTCAACTCTTTTGAAGTCTGATTTATGTATTTTGGGGCTGTTTCATTGGGTCCATAGATATTTATTATGGTTATATCTTCTTGTTCAATTGATTCTTTAATCATTATATAATGTCCTTCCTTGTCTTGTGTGGTGGTTTTTGTCTTAAAGTCAATTGATCAGATATTAATATTGCCAATCCTGCTCTTTTTTTGGTTGCCATTTATTTGCTTGATATATCTTTTTCCAATCTTTGATTTTTAGTCCAGGACTTCCAATACAATGTTGAATAGAAGTGGTGATAGAGTACATCCTTGTCTGGTTCCTATTCACAAGAGGAGTGGTTTCAGTCAGTCTCCATTGAGAATAATGTTGGCTGTTGGTTTTGCATAGATGCCCTTTTTTATATTGTCTTTGCCTCTAAGGTGTGTCTGTTAAAGACAGCATATTGATGGGTTATGTTTTCTTATCCAGTCTGCAACTCTCTGTCTCTTGAGTGGTGCATTTAATCCATTAATATTCAGTGTAATTATTGACAAGTATGAATTGGTTGCTGTCATTTTGTTATGTGGTTTTTCATGGTGTTCTTTATTCCATATAATTTTCTGCGCTGAGTTTATTATGTTATGAATTGTGTTATCATTTCCTTTGTTGGTGTTGTTTTAATATTTGCTAAGTATTTGTGATTGTCCTCTTTTTCATTATGATGTGAAGGTTTATCATTTTCCTTTGAGGTTACCCTGTGATTTATAATTTTCTCCCCATGTTTGAAACAGTCTATTCTATCTTGCAACTCTCTTGACTTCCTCACCACTTAGTAATTCTGTAACTACACTATTTTTTCCCTCTTTTTGTTTTTTAATTGTCCTCATTTATCAATCAATGTCTTTGGTTCCTTGTTTACAATCTTTTAAGCTTATTTTACTTTGGATACTTCCATAGCTGTGTTGTTTTCTAGCTTATGTCATCTTGTGCATTAGTGTTGTTTGCTATTATTTTTCTTTGTTCAAAGGACTCCCTTTAGTATCTCTTGTTAGGTTGGTCTGGTTTTAACAAATCCCCTTAGTATCTGCTTATCTGGAAATCTCCTAATTTCACCATCAGATTTGAGGGACAATTTTGCCAGGTATATAATTCTTGGTAGGAAGGTTGGGCAATCCTACTTCTGTAGTGATACTGCCTTGGAAACCCAAGGAGGGGCCGCTATGAGTCGGGGCCGATTCGACGGCACATAACAACAACAACAACATAATTCTTGGTTAGACATTTTTCTCTTTCAGGGTTTTATATATACCATGTCATTGCCTTCTTGCTTGCATGGTTTCTGCTGAGAAATCAGAGCTTATTCTAATTAGTTGTCCTTTATAAGTAACTTTAAGTTTTTCCCATGGTGCTTTCAGGATTCTTTCATTTTGATGAGTTTAATGATGATATGTCTTCATGATTTTCTTTTGGGGTCTATCCTGTTTGGGGTTTGTTGGATTTCCTGAATAGATACATTTTCATCTTTCATCATACAAGGGAAATTCCCTTCCAACAAATCTTGGACAATTTTCTCAGTGGTTTTATTTTTCTCTTCCTGTTCTGGAATTCCGATTACATGTAGGTTTTTCCTTTTGATGGTATCCCACATGAACCTTAGGCTTTCTTCATTTTGTTTAGATATTTTTTCTGATTGATCCCTTTCCAAAGAAGTATTCAGGTTTTTGTCTTCAATCTCATTAATTCTGTCTTCCATTGATTCAGTTCTACACACTTTCACTTTCAATGCATTATCTATTCTGAAAATTTAGTATTAATCTTCTGGGTTTCTATCTGTAGATTTTGTATCATTTCTAATTTTTCATTCATTTTGTCTTTTTTTTTTCTCTTATATTTTCTTCTGAAATTGTTCTAGGATTTTGTATGTATTTCCTTAATTTTGTCAGCATTTTCCTTGATCTATCTCTCAATATTTTGAAGATACCTAAATATAATTCTTTTGAATTCCTTATCAGAGAGTTCCAATGCTTCTTCTTCCTCAGGGATGTGTTCTGTGCCTGTATCCTGCTTCCCTGTTTCTACCACTTTATCTTGCTTCTTTGTGTGGATAGTAATGGTCTTTTGTCTCTGAGACATTGTGATGTTGTTGTATTTAGATCTCTGTTAACTGTTTGTGAAGACCAACTAAGGGTGAGTTCTGGCTTTTCTTGGTGGTCAGTTATCGTTGGCCAGTTGATGAAGAAGGAAGTGGTGACTCTCACTCAGTAAGTGGAGATGCAGGAGGTACAGGTATGGCTACATCGTATGGGCACTGTTGCATCTCCCACTCAGTTAGACAAAGTCAACAATCGAAAAACCATCAAAAAAGTAAAAGCAAGTGGACAAAAAACACACCATGTAAACACACATGAACGATCACCGAAAAATGAAAAAATGAAATAAAAGAAAAACCCTGCAATATCAGGAGACAGGGCAATAAGAAAATAAAGGTACAGTATGACAATAATGAAGAAAAATATGGGAGAAAATGAAAAAAGTAAAACAAGGAATGGGGTTAAGCACAAGAAAGAAAGAAATGGGAACCAGGAATAGGGAAGAGAGAAAAAGCTGAAAACTAGAACCTGGGAAGGGAAGAATAAAGAATTATAATAATAAAAAGGAAAAAATAATAATAGTAATAATTTTAAAACTGACAAAAATAAACTAACAAAAAAGGGGGAAAAAATCTGGGCATCTTGAGTACACAGACTGGGCTGTGGCTCCATCCGAGCATACAGACTAGGATTGAATTCCTGCCAACCAAGAAGGTGCGTGGGAGTGAGGGATGGCCACACCTCCGTTCACCCAGAGGATGTGGGGTCTAAGAGTAACAAGGGTTATATCACACCTTTCCAGTCATTGGAGTCCCAAATGTCCTTGTGGTTTCCAGAAAGTGGAGCCTATTCTTAAGTCCCTGGTATCTGGGAGAATGCTGTCACTTTAAATATTCAAAATGGTCAAACCACTTGTAAACATTCAAAATGGCTGTGCCCTTTAGACAGGCAAAAGTCCACAGCTCAGCCTGCCTTCCTCTTTGCTGCTTTGCCTTTTATTCACCAGCCACCAGTGCAGTCCTCCATGGAACACTTGGCTAGAAGGGCTGATTTTCAGGTTAATTCTTAGGTCCTAACACCACTCGGCAATATCCACTGTCCATGCCATCAGGATCACTGACAGACCACAGCTCCATATGTCTCCTTTGGTGTTTTCGTGCATGTTCTTCTGTTAGTTGGAGTTTAGTCCATTTCTATATCCTTCCCTTCAAAGCTCAGTGGTCCAGGATTATCTTCTGTATCTGTATTTATTGGTTCCCCTTTTATTTGTTGAAGAGGGTCTGGGTAGTCTGTCTGCCTATTCTGCCATCTTCTCTATGGCTGACTTTTTGGAAGAAGATCACCAAGCCTTTCTTCCAAGGTATCTCTGGACCTCATTTCCAACCTTGCAGTTAGAAGATGAGTATTAATCATTTCTATCACGCAGGGACTCTCCACCTAGTACTGTATGTGAACTGTCCATGCTCCATCCTAAGGCTGAATCCTTCCCCAGTGCTCCTCTTGTCTTCTCATAAGCATCTCTTCATGCTCTCTCTTTTCTCATTTTTCCCTCCTATTAAAAAAAAAAAAAATGTCTATTTACCTCACTTTCCAGATTCTACTTCATTTCTCATTAACTTTTACAGTAAAACACCTGAAAGAGTTGTTGGTATGTCTGTCTGAATTCTTTCTTCCCATGGCCTCATAAATCTAATTAATTTGAGATTTTGTCCCCACCATTTTACCAAAATTGCCTTTGCAACAATCAGCACTGACCCCATGTTGTTTACTGGACCTACCAGTAGCTTTTGGCACAGCTTTTCCCTCTCTCTCCCTAGGAACACTGCATTCCCTTGGCTTCTGGGATAACATACTCTCTTTCTTTTCTTTCAGTTTCTCTTCCTTCACTTTTTTCCTTCTATCAGTTTTCTTTGCTGAATCCTTATCATCTTGCTTACCTCTTGTTTGTAGTGTCTAAGGCTCCATCCTTTGGTTATCTTATCCACTCTCATGACTTTAAATACTATAAATAACAAAACACATACACCAAGTATATATCTCTTTCCAAGAGTTCTCCCATAACTGCCAGACTCACAGCCATCTGCCTTCTAAATATCCCTAGATATCAAATTGAATTTCAAGTATCACTTGTCCAGACCCCAACTTCTACAATTTCTCCAAACCTGCTCCATCCATATCTTCCCCAATTAGTTAAAAAATCTCAATCCTTCTTGTTGTTCAGGCCAAAAACTTTAATATCATCTTTTACTCCTTTGCTTCTCTTGTATGTCACATTCAATTCACTAGCAAATTTTGTTGGCTCTACCTTTGGATGAGACTTAGAACTTACTTCTCCCCCCTCCATTAATGCTACATCAGTCTTTACTTTATAAACTAGACTTGGAGTATAGTGTATGCTCAACAAATATTTGTTGAATGACTTTGCCAAAGGGGCAGGGAGGCCACATGTTTTGACCTCCTCTGACCCCACAAGAGGAAGACAGAATCACCATTAGCAGCCAAGGCCTATGCCTGCGAGGCCAGACATGCTGCCTCCCTCCAGCCCTTTCACCAACCCTGGCACCAACCCTTTTTCCTGCAGCATCCACCATCTCTCTGCTGGGTTCAATAATTCGCTACAGTGGCCACACAGAACTCACAGATTATGGAGTTTATTAAGGAAGCAAAAGGCTACAATTCAAGTTCAGAAATGCACTCAGTCTCTTGCAGCCAGCCTCACTTAGCAGCTGGCAGTCTCTCTCTCAGCAGACCATGTCTCTCGTCTCTCTCTCTCAGCAGCCTGTGTCTCTCTTTCAGCAATGTGTGCCTCCTGCATCTCTCTCTCAGCAGTATGTGTCTCTTACATCCCTCTCTTAGCGAGTGCATGTGTTTCAGGAGCATATTTCTCTCAGCAGCACGTCTTTCTCTGCCAGCAGTCAGAGAGATTCCTTCTGCCTCTAGGAGGGCTCCTTTTGAGCCTGGCAGAGCGGACAAACTAACCAATCCCAATATCAGAGTTCTTCACACCTGAAAGAGAGAGAGTGAACTTCCCAGAAAATTATTTCATGTTGCTTCCAACAGAAATACCCTGGATGGATAACTTTAACAATCAAGAGCTATTCAGTTGCTCACAGCAAATTCCACCATGGAGTTTATAAAGACTGATGGCTGGAAAAGCCACATGATGTAATTTACTACACTACAGACTTTCACAGTAATTGTAATCCACTTAATTTTTATCTGATTAATTAAGTGATAAAGTAATGTGTTTCTTTGTTGCTCCAAATGTTACTTTATTTCAAACTTATAAGATTTAAGGAAAAGTTGAAAATTTATTGCCTGAATGTCAGCTGATCCCGTGCTGTCTCTTGGGATCAAGTTAAAGTTATTTGGACTCCCAATTCCATTCTCTATAGAAGTTCAAACCCTTTACCTGGGTTTCTGTGATTTCCCAAGGAGACTGATTCTCATGATCCCATTTGACTGATGTTGCCGTAGAATTGGTTAAGTGTATGAATTGTCTTGTCATCTGTGGTAATTAAGGTTGTGTGTCAGCTTGTCTGGGCCATGATTTTGAGTGGCTTGGCCATTGTGATGCAGTTATTACCCATGAAGAGACTGGATGTAGTGTAATCACCTGCATGGTGGAATCTGCTGTGAGCAGCTAATTAGTTGAAGGGGAGTTTTCTTTGGGATATGGCCTGCTTCCATTATATATGGAAAAGCTTTGGGAAAGGGCTCCCCACCCCCCGCTGCTTATTTTGAATCCTGCAGTTGGCCTGTCATCATCTCCAGTTCCTGGACTTGAACAAGTGGTCTGCCATGTTGCCTGCAAATCTTGGAATTATTGCCTTCACAGCCTGTGAGCCAACAATGTGATATTTTACCTGCTGTCTTAGATTTGCCCAGCATCAACAGTCAGCAGCCTGCCATACTAGCTGGCAATCATGAGTTCATCGGTCCCTGCAGGTGCATGGGTCATGAAAAGCCTCCAACTTGACATTTGATCCACAGACTTGGGACTTGCCAGCCTCTAAAACTGTGTGAGCCATTCCTTGAGATAATTTTTTTTTCTCTCTCTCTCTCCCTCTAAGCTTCACTCATTTTGCTTCTCCAGAGAATTCAATTTAAGACACCAGCCTATACCTTGGGCTCTGTTCTACAACATAGAAGTTGACACATCACATTTTTCACTCTCAGAAGCCATTTCCAGTATAGTAGTACAATCTATTGAGTAGTTGTGTTCACAAAGGAGATATTTATGTATCAGAAACACAAACGATGTCAAATTGAACACTACAAGTCATTTGTTCTTCAGTTACTCAAACCTGGGGACTTTTTTTTAATGGTCACTTACCTCCATATAGAAGCCCTGGTGGTGCGTGTTAAAATATTCTGCTGGTAACCAAAAAATGAGCAGTTTGGGACCAACCAGCTGCTCTGTGGTAGAAAGATGTGGCAGTCTGCTTCTGTAAAGATTCACAGTCTTAGAAAACCTTTTGGGCAGTTCTACTCTGTCCTAACGGGTCCCTATGAGTCAGAATTGATTTGATGACAGGGGTTTGGTTTTGAGTTTTTTCCCTCCATATAGTCCTCAGAAAGGAGCTCTGGTGGTGTAGTGATTAAAGCTTTGGGCTGCTAACCAAAAGATTGGAAGTTCAAACCAACGAGCTGGTCTATGGGAGAAAGATGAGACAGTCTGCTTCCATAAATATTTATAACCTTGGAAACCCTATAAACAATTCTATTCTGTCCTATAGGTTAGCTATGAGTCAGAATCCACTTGATGGCATTTTTTTTTTTTCTTTTTGTAGTCCTAAGTTTCACATGCTTTCCCCCTCTTCAACCTCCCCATTTTCTTTTTCCTGGATCACCACTCCATCCTCCCTTTACAATTCTTATTGTTTTCATGAACAGAACAAATAGGTCTTCCACGTTCTAAGATCTTCCTCCTAAGACAACAGTTGTGGGTTTCTTTGTTTTTATTATGAAAAATTTTACACATATAGAAAAATATGAGGACTAAGAGGATGAAACCTATATATCATACCATCCAGATTCAACAAGTGTTAATATTTTATATATGTGCTTCATCTATTTCTTTCTGTCATTTTAAAGTAATTTACAGATATTATGACACTTTGTCCCTTCAGCATCATCTTCAAAAAATGAGGACATTCTCTTACATAACCACAATGCAATTTCTACATCTGACAAATTAACAATATTTTTTAATAATCATCCAATGCCTAGTTCATATTCAAATAGCTCCTTTTATTTCCAAATAGTTGTGGTTTGAAAGAGAGAGAGGAAAAAAAAAAACATTTTGCCAGTTTAACCTGTATTTGAAATAGCATTCTACTGTAGTAAAATATTTTAATACAGTTGCATGCTTTTCCTTACATTTCTCTTTGTACAAAGTGGAGACAAATACCAGTAGCCGAATGCCCTTTATTAAATTACCTGTTGGAGTAAACCAATACCATTAAAGTGGGGTCTCTATTTTACACAGCTGTTTAATGGCATGAGATGTATGAACTCATTTGTTAAATTGGGATCTGTAAGCAAAAACAAATGGGAGGAAGAGCTGCAGAGACAATGAGTAATGGAAACACAGTTTCCAGATTGCAGAAGGCAGGGCTTTAGATGGAAAATATATGCAGCCTTCAGGAAAGGCTTTCTGGGGTCCCTGTGACTGTTACCTAGCAACAAGCCCATTACACAGGGGCACCACGCTGGAGTCCAGTTTAGCAGACCTCAGGAAGAGCATGTGGGTAGCAGGACCAAATTTCTTCTTTTATACTATGTTAATGACTCAGGTCTACAACATCTCTGACAGGGGTGAGTATCTGAAGAAATCATCTCTGTATCATTCTTTCTCCTCATTCAATCCCTAAAGGAAGAAAATGGCTTTAGCTTAATTTACTCTGCACATGTCATTACTTATTTGTCGATATATCCATCTTATAAGAGTTAAATATACCATATGCAAAAAGAAAGTCACCCAGACTCAAATTGGTTTTGATTCATGATGTAAGGCTCCAAACCCCATCCAAATTCATTCCTAATGGCAAATGAAGCCTGTGTCACAGATTTTGTGTGATTATTATTTTTCTCTGCTTTAAAATTGCTTTTGAGTACATCACTGCATTTTCCAGGTTTGCTCTTTCTTCTATTAGGGCATGCAGCTGAGCTGACTGGTTAGTTTCTCTGTCATCTGTTTTAACCTAAAAGATTTCAGGGAAAAAGGTTCATTTTGATAGTACAATGTCTTAATAATGCAATTATGCCCAAAGTCAAATAACATTCGTTGGTTTTTTGTTTTGTTTTGTTGTTAAAGGGGCCTCAGTGTGCTTTTCAAGTATTGCTTCTCACTTATCTTTGAACTTAGTCAATATAATGTATGCACTTGCCTGAATTAGTATAGTAGTCCAAGTGTCTTTATTCCTGGTCTAGCTTTCCATCAATTAAACTGTATTTCTTAAATTTTTTTTGAAGTTGCAGAAACTCATTTGCCTGGTATTATGCCCTGAATCCCACAGTTCTGCAAAGAGTGAAAGTGTGATTAGAATTTACTTAAAAGGTAATTTGCATCCCACGTGGCCATATGTTGAGTTTTTGGAAAATATAATTCCTCTTGATTTTTAGGACACTCTGAAATCCTCATAATAGCAAGGAACTTAATACAAGGCTTCTCAAATGCTAAGCACTATTCTCTTTTATTTTTTATTTTTCTATGTAGACCTTTTTATTAAGCCTTAAAGAAGACAAAGACAAAACCAACGTAATCATCCAGTTGAGGGAAATCATTGCCATGCACACAGTACAGAGGGTAAAGGAGTCTGTGGACACAAAGTCATGGCTTTATATTTTATTGTTGTTATTATTATTTTGGTAACTTTTATTGTGATTTGAGTGAAAGTTTACAGAGAAAATTCATTTTCCATTCAACAGTTCATACATATTTTATTTCTTGACATTGATTGCAAAACCCACAATGTAATAGCTCTCTTTCTACTTCGTCCCTATGTTTACCTTTTACCCTGTGTCCTTCTTTCCTATGCATTGCTGCCCTCTGAGCTTTCTTCCTGTGCAAATGCTGCCCTTCTGATCTCCCATTATTGATTGTTCTAAGGAGTGCACTTCCCTGGTCTAATAGTTCACCTCATAGTCCTGTCTATTGTTTTGTTTGGCTTTGGGTTAAGCCAAGGGAGTGGGTTCAATTCCAGGTCTAAGTGCTTAAAATGCATTGTTGCTTAATCCTCACAAGACCCCTATGAGGTAGATACTATTGTTATACTCATATTATAGATAAGGAAACTAAAGCACCAAGAGTTTAAATAAATTACTCACTGTCACAAAGGACAGAGCTGGGATTAGCACGTAAGCAGCTATCTCCCAAAGCTTTGTTCTTAAGCAATGTAGCATATATATTCTGCTTTTACAGTGGTTGGTTATTCAGTTATTCACCCAATCAATCATTGCTGCAAGGCATTGGACATTCAATACTGAGCAAAATAGATATAGCCTGGCCCTCGTAGGCTAATCCTGATCCTGAAGTCCAGTGGAGATAACAGCCAAGTGCTAGAACAGCTGTGAAAATGAAGTGAGCAACAGTTACTCTGCTGTCCTATGTCACCTTGGGTTACATCAAATTATCATAAGCCTCTGGGTAAAAAAAAAAAAAAAGCCCAAATTACCAAAAGCAAGGCTTTTTTAAAAAAGAGACATGGCTCACCATTCATTCATTCATTATCAAACCATGTATTGGGCACACTTACTAAGCACTAAAAGCACCTAAATATGGATGGGTCAAAGTATGTTGCAGATAGAAGGATGCATAAGAGTATGACCTATGTGATAAAAAATTTTTATAAAAAGGATGCCCAAAGGGTTTAAGGAGCAGAGAAAAGGTTGCAGCTGGTGGATTAAAGAAACGGATTGTCAAGAAAGAGTCCCTTTCTCTGCTTACATGCTTGTGCAAAAAACTTCAACTATAACAATCAGCCAATTCCTATGAGGCGGAGGACAAACATATCCCAGATTGCAAATTCTCCAAACTGTTATATGACTCTTTCTCTGATACCAGCCACTCTCTCTTCTCTCAGCATTCTTCCCTCCCCTATTTGAGTTTGGCAATTCACTGCAATGTCTCACAGAACTCACAAAATGTATTTGCAATGAAGCGGTTTACTAAGGCAGTAAGATGGTACAACTCAGGATCAGGATTAGGAAGCATGTAGGCAAAATCTCCCTTCTTCAGTGCAGTACAGCTCTCTCTGCTCCTTTCAGCAGGCCTCCTCTCAGCCCCCTCAGGACAGGCCTCCTTTTCTCTTCCTGAGGACAAGCTCCTCTCAGCTCCTTGAGGACAGGCTCCTTTTGGTTCTGCCCTCTGCCACCATTGACTGCCACATGGCCACTTCCAGGTTTACTGTCATTGGCTCTGCCACTGAGAACCTTCTGGGCCTGTCATTATCTTTAGTGTTACAGCTCTTTTAGAGGGCCCCTTGCCTCCTTTCTCTCTCTGCTTCTTTTTTGTTTTCTTTCTGCTTTTCTCCTGCTTCATTTTGTCTCAAAAATACTTTGTGGGGTTGGCTGCTTATATACACAAACTCCTCATCAATTTCAAGGCATGACCCTCCCACCAGAACCAAGAACTAACCATCCTCTCTTGGTAGGCTGCAGACACTCCATTTGCTTAGCAATCACAGGGCATGCTTCAGCCTAGTACCAGATAAAAAGTATCAAGCTAAATTGATTACAGCTTACCCAGGAAATGCCAGTCAACCTGGACAAAAGTGGCAAAACTGCTAGGGTAGAAAACTAGGACAAAGATAACACTCCAGGGCTTAAGAGGCAAATCTCTCAAGCTGTTTTTCCAAAGAATTGAGGCAAAAGGCCACATTTCCTAAGTAGGGATATGCATGTGAAGCCAGGCCAAAGTGAGTCTTTGTCTGGTGTTGAAAGAGACCAAACCAAAAAACCAAACTCACTGCCATCGAGTCAATTCCAACTCATAGCAACCCCTCCCTGGGTTTCCGAGGCAGTATCTCTACGGAAGCAGATTGTTCAGTGTTCCTTCCGAGGAGTGGCTGGTGGGTTTGAACCGCCAGCCTTCTGGTTAGTAGTCAAATACCTTAGGCACTATACCACCAGAGCTCCTCATGAAAGAGACAATAGGTATATTACTGTGCATGAGGGAAAGAATCAGGGGCTGTGCCCAAATCTGTTCTCTGAGCTGGGGTTAGAATACAGTTTTATAGGATTCAAGAAAGGAGAAGTTATACATATCCATATAAATTCCAGAAATTTGAGCACAAGTTGTCTGGGAATTGGCTAAAATTTAATTCACCTTGGTTTAAAGGGACAGTCCATTTTTAATGCAGTGTGCTTGTGCACTAGTTTATTACCCAAACTTCCTGTCATCGGCTGATTAGGGCTTAGGTAGGGGGGAGATGTTAGTTCTGAGCAACTTTGCTCTACTTCTCCCAATGCATGTGTCTGTAGGCTGGTTCTGAGATGGCCTTGGATGGACTTCTGAAAAATAGCTTCAAGGAAAAGGGGTTATTATGTCTACTTATCTGTTCCTAACCAGAGTGGAGCTAGGCATAGCAAGTGAGTTAAACTTGGCCTGTCATGGCTGTTAAAGTGTTTGCCTCAATTTCATATGCAGTTGGTATGTAAGTTTTTTTTTTTTTTTTTTTTTGCTGTAGGCCCCATAGGTGTACTACAAGTTCTTCTCAGGTGAGGCAGCTCTGGGTTTCATGGACTGACTGCTGCTCAGCTGCTGATTCTTCTACACTGTTGATACTCCTAGCCCCACAACTCAATGTCACCATTTACAGTCATAATCAGTGAATAAGTTCCACAACTCTCAAACCAAAAATCAAACTCACTGCCATCAAGTTGATTCTGACTCATAGTGACCCCCCACTGGGTTTCCAAAGCTGTAAATCTTCAAGAAGCAGACTACCTCATCTTTCTTCTGGGGATCAGTGAGTGAATTTGAATCAGCAACCTTGTGGTTAGCAGCCAAATTCCTTAACCACTATATCACCAGAGCTCCTTTTCACAACCTAAGTTTCACTTAATATGTTATGGTAATACAAGTATCAGAGCCTTGGGAAGTCATCGGAGGCTCTAGTAAAGTTTCCTACAACTCAGCTTATCTTTTCTCCTTCACCCTCTTCATGCACCTGATTTCCAGCTGCCAGCACCTACATTTATTTTCCTGAAGCTTTTCCCTGGCCCTGAGTATATTGCCCACCCATGAAATGAGGTGTTGTGCCGTGGATTCATGGTTCCTGAGAGCAGCCCCAACCAAGAACCAACGGGGGCACACCTTTAAGTACATCTTGTCTCATCTCCCAGGCTTCCACAGCAGGATGGAACTCCCAGAACCCCCATGGAAACCCATTGGAGAATGGACCCTTTCAGGCTACCTTTCCTTTTCACTCTTGCTTACTTCCTAAAAATGCTTTTGGGAGACCATTCCAATTACACTTCAATATCCTTGTCCTGGGGTTTGCTTCTAGACACTTGAAAGGAGCATTGCATAATTTCACCAGGCCCCATGCATTCCCACCTGCATCACAAACCTGTTTTGCATAAAGGTTCTTTATGCAGAAAGCATAGTATCTTACTTCAAGCAAAGACAAAGAACATTAAGCAGACATACACTTGCTTTCAGAAGCTTATATTTTCAAGTACTCCCAGAGCTATTTGACCTTTCTATTTATTTATTCATTCATTCATTGTTCTGAATATGCACATGCTGGTCATAGAGGTGCCTAGCAGGTGTACTTCCAGTGTGCCTTTTCTTGAGGTTATATCATCATGGAAGGCAGAACCATTAATAGTGTCATTGTCTTGAGATTTTATCACTGATGATAGCTTGAAGCTATCTTTGGAGAGGTGCCAGAGGTCTGGGAATACATTTCTCCCTGTATTTCTACACATCTTCCAAGATGGAAAAATTCTGCTGGGTTTCAGTAGTCTCATCATAACATTGCAGCACACATTGATACATTCTTTTAACCAGCATGGCATCAGTCTAGAGAAGAACTAAGATGTATTGTGTTAGTAAATCAAGAGAAGAAGCAAACATCTGAAGATAGAAATGATTGAAAAGTGTTAGAAGGGGGTAGACTTTTAGAGAGTAAGAGAAAAGTTGACAAGAAAGGGGAAGTAGAAAGCAGCAGATAGGACCCCCAAAAAATGTCCAAATATATTTTCTGTTTGCTTTGTTGTTATATGTCTGACCTCCTTGCTCAGAAAACACAATGGAAAGAGAAAAGAAGTGGGCCTTTGGAAGGACCCCATACCATCCAGTGCCAGTTCCAGACTCCTCTCAGGGCCTTCTGAATCACTCATACAGCCTCTCTCATGTTGAGATAATGACTGCTGTAATGGCTGTACCATGAAGTTTGTTTCCCATCACATTACATACAAATTGATCGTGTCAGCTTTTAAAAATGGTGTCTCTTCTGTAGTGCACACGCTAGTTCCCTCTAGCATCTTAGTGCCTAGAAAATTAGGTACTACAGTTTGAAATGGGGTGCTCTGAACAGCTCATTAAGTCAGAGTATGCCAAACTCTGGGGAGTAGGACTAGAAAGGAGAAAGGGGCAGTGCAGTTACCCAGAGGGGGAAAAAAAAAGCAGGTGAACCTGCCTTGTGGAGCACACCCTAGCAGGCGAGAAAATGTATCAGAGGGATCCCCGCAGCAGTGGAGAGAAAGCACTGTACCAGAGATACACTTTGTGGCCACTCCACAGATCTACCTTCAGCACCTGTTTTATTAGTAAAGTTGGTATGCTGGGAGGGAGCAGAGAATGCTCTGGCTCCAGGTGCTGCTGTAGTTAGAGCAAAGAGGACAATACAGCCACAAGTGGGTGGGCCCTGTGATGAACTCCCATGATGTATCGGGGCAGTTATCCTAGGTCAGCTTTTTGGCACAGAGGGGCCTGGAGAGCAGGGTTTTTTGCTGCTGTCTGAACCTGGCAGGAAGTGGTGGTCCCCTAACAATTGGAGTCTTTGCCAAACTTGAGCTGTGGGCCTGTGAGTAACAGTATAACGTCATCATTAGCAGCCTGCACAAAGCTCTAGAAATGGTTCCTGGAACCTTAGAGCCTCTCTCTCTCTCTCTCTCTCTCTCTCTCTTTTCTTCCTCCTTTCTCTGCCTCTCCCCTGCCTCATCCAATAGAAAAACCACATTAAGCCACTATAACCTCTGCCAGCTCAAATCCTAAACTCCCTGTATGACTAAAGGAGACCTGCTTCAAGAATCTACATGGTGATTCTATCATCACAAAGAAAACTGCAGAGCAACCCAGCACAACTGAATTAATAACCAAAAAAATAAAATAAAATATGCTAGTTCCACCTTTTCAAAATACTAAATCATAAAACCAAGATAAAACAAATCAATACATAACTAACAGTTAAAGACAACTTCAAAATGTCTAGGAAACAATAGGCAACCTCATATCAAAGGAAGAAACAGGATAAGACAATAGAAATAAAATCCCAAACAAAAGTCTCATTAAACATAGAGGAAGAGGAGGTAATAGAATTTTCTGAGAAAGAATTTAGAAGGTATGTTTATAGAACTCTACAAGAGCTTAAGGAAACCCCAAACAGAACCAAGTAGAATAAGACAGTACCCTGGAAGAACTCAGGAAAACCATTCAAGAACAAAATAACAAGATTAATACATGATCAGAACTCATATAAAAACAGCAGTTAGAAATCCAGAAGATGAATACCAAAATTACAGAATTACACAATACAGTGGAAGCACAAAATAATAGGCTAGAACTGGCTGAAGAATGCATTTCCCAATAGAAGACAAATCCCTGGACACCAGCCTGTATGGAGAAAAATCAGAACAAAGATTTCAGAGAAATGAAGAAAACCTAAGAGTTATATGGGACGATATGAAAAGAAACAACATACGCCTCATTGGAATTACACAACAATAAGAGATGAACAAAACCACTGAGAAAATTGTGGAAGACCTAACAGAAAACTTCCCCCATATCATGAAGGAAGAAAAGATATTTGTCCAAGAAGCTCAAAGAACCCCATACAGGATAGATCCCAAGAGAAAAATGCCTAGGTGTATCATACTCAAGCTCTCCAAAACCAAAGACAAAGAAAGAATGTTGTGAGCTGCCTGGGACAAAAGAAATATTACTTATAATAATCAAACAGTCTGAGTTCTGATTACACAGCAGAAACTATGCAGGCAAGAAGCCAATGGGATGGCATATATAAAACACTGAAGGAAAAGAACTTCCAACCAAAGATCCTATATCCAGCCAAATTGTCCATCAAATATGAAGGCAAAATCAAGACATTCTCAGACAAACAGAAATTAAGGAATTTTGTGAAAAACAGACCAACTCTATAAGAAATGCTTAAGGAAATCCTTCCAATAGAGAACACACAACAGAGAACAGGATACATGATGTGAACATAAAACCAAAGCAGAAATTGTTGTTGATGTTAAATGCTGTCAAGTCGGACCCAACTCATAGCGACCCCTCCCTGGGTTTCCAAGCATACCCGTCAATATGCTTAGGCAGTATCACTACAGAAGTAGATTGCCCAACCTTCCTTCTGAAGAGTGGCTGGTGGGTTTGGACCACCAGTCTTCTGGTTAGCAGTCAAGGGCCTTAAGCACTACACTACCAAAAAAATAAGACCATAAAACATTGTACACTAAAAATCAAGGAAGCCAATCTGCACACAACAACAATTAACCAAATACAGGGAATAAAAGTTCTAGGTACAAACTTCCAAAAGGAGAGGAAAACAGAACAATGTCCTCATAGAACAGACTTCCAAAAATATGTTGTTGTTGTTGTTATTATGTGTCATCGAGTTGGACCTGACTCATAGAAACCCCTCCTTGGGTTTCCAAGGCAGTATCACTATGGAAGTAGATTGCCCAACCTTCTTTCCAAGGAGTGGCTGTTGGGTTTGAACCGCCAGCATCCTGGTTAGCAGTTAAATGCCTTAGGCACTAGGCCACCAGAGCTCCAAACATAGAGACAAGAATTCACTACAAGGTAACTACAGAGAAAATTAAAAATCCCCCTAAGCAAATCCAGAAGGAAGGAAAACATATGGGTTTAATAAGCACAAAACCAACAATAAAGAAGAAAAGAGAGAAAGCACTTGACAACAAAATGAACTAAGCATAGAAAAGTATATGGACCAAGGAAATTCCAATCACACTACAAAAATACACAATAGAATGACAGCAATCAATGCATACCTATCATTAATTATATTCAATGTGAATGGAATAAATGCACCAATCAAGAGAAAGAGAGTGGCAGACTGGATAAGAAAAGAAGACCTGTCGATATGCTTAGACACAAAGATAAAAACAAATTAAGAGTTAAGGGGTGGAAAAAAATATACCAAGCCAATAGTAACCCAGAAGGAGCAGGAGTGGAAATATTAATTTCTGATAAAATAGACTTTAAGTGAAAAACAACAAAGGAGACAAAGAAGGACATGCTATGATGCTGAAAGTGTCAATTGACAAGACATTACAACAACAAATATCTATGCACCCAATGACAGTGCTCCAAAATATGTGAAGCAGATATTAATTGAATTAAAAGGGACAATAGAAAACTCTACAATAGTAGTAGGAGACTTTAACATATCACTTTCAAGAAGGGACAGATCAACGAGAAAAAAACTAAAGATAAAGAAGAACTCAACAACGCAATCAACCAACTCGAACCTCATAGACATATATAGAGCCTTAATACAATTCACATTCTTCTCCAGTTTCCATGGATCCTTCTCCAGAATAGATCATGTGTTAGGACATAGAACAATCCTCAATAAATCCAAAAACATTGAAATACTGCAAAGCATCTTCTTGGACCACAATGCTATAAAAAAGAAATTAATAATAGGAAGATCAAGGAAAATACATCAAACATGGAAGTTGAACAATACACTGCTCAGATACTACTGGGTAATAGAAGAAATGAAAAGTGAAATAAAAAAATTCGTAGAAACAAATGACAGTGAAGACACATCATACCAAAACCTATGGGCACAGCAAAAGCATTACTCAGATGTCAGTTTATAGCAATAAATGCATACCTTAAAAAGAGGAAAGAAACAAAATCAACACTCTAACTCAACAACTCCGACAATTAGAGGAAAAGAACAACAAAAGAATACTGCAGTATAGAAGTAAGGAAATAATAAAGATCAGAGCAGAAATAAATGAAACAGAACACAAAACCAAAAAAAAAAAAAAAGAAAATTGAGAAAATCAACAAAACAAAAAGCTGTTTCATCAAAAAGATTAACAAAATCAACAAACAACTGGCAAATCTAACAAAAGAAATGAAAGAGAAGATGCAAATTACAAGAATAGTAATTGAGAAGGGTGTCATCACAACAGAACCAACTGAAGTAAAAAAGATATTGACAGAATATTATGAAAAATGATACTCCAACAGATTTGAATACCTAGAAGAGAGGGACCAATTTCTAGAATCAGAAGACCTACATAAACTATCCCACTCAGAGACAGAATACTTGAACAGACCCATTGACAAAAGAAGAAATTGAAGAGGTCATAAAAAAAGACTCCCCACAAAGAAAAGTCCTGGCCCTGATGGTTTCACTGGAGAATTTTACCAAATATTCAGCGAAGATTTGACACCTATACTTCTCAAGCTATTCCAGAACAAAGAAAAAGATGGAACCCTCCCAAACTAATTTTATGAAGCAAACATAATACTAATACCAAAACCAGGGAAAGAGACCACTAAAAAGGAAAACTACAGACAAGTATCCCTCATGAACACAGATGCAAAAATCTTCAACAAAATCCTAGCCACAGAATCCAACAACATATCAAAAAAATAATACATCCTGACCAAGTGGGATACATACCAGGTATGCAAGGATGGTTCGATATTAGAAAAACAATCAATGTAAACCACCACATACACACACACACACACAAAAAGGACCATATGATTGTATAAACCGATGCAGAAAAGGCATTTGATAAAATACAACACCCATTCCTGTTCAGAACTTTCAGCAAAATAGGGATAGAAGGAAAATTCCTCTATGTAATAAAGGGCATATATGCAAAGCCAATGGCCAGCATCATGTTAATAGAGAAAGACTCAAGGCATTCCCCTTATGAATGGGAACCAGACAGGAATGCCCTGATAGATCACCACTTCTAGGTAACATTGTGTTAGAAGTCCTGGCCAGGGCAATAAGGGAAGAAAGAGAAATAAAAGGCATACAAATAGGCAAAGAGGAAGTAAAACTAACTCTATTTTCAGACGATATGATCCTGTACATAGAAAACCCAAGAGACTTAACAAAAAACTACTGTAACCAATAGAGAGGTTCAGCAATGTGGCAGGATGCAGGTCAACATATAAAAATCAGTTGGATTCCTCTGCACCAACAAAGAGACATCTTAAAAAGAAATAAGGGAAACAATACAATTTACAATAGATATTAAAAAGATAAAATATCTAGGAATAAATCTTACCAG